>NW_028222889.1:0-25000 GCF_056783735.1 Eptatretus burgeri | reverse complement strand
TACATTGCCGAGCCCCCTCCCCGCTCGTCACAGTGATGGACACATCGAAAGTGACCAATCCATCTCCATTTCACAAAGGAAATTGGTGAAGTATTTTTACCAACGTTAAACATCATACAGTCAAGAATGGTTGAATCAACGTGTGGAATCCAGAGCCCGAGCAATCGGAAAGTACCCTTGAAGGCAATGGATCATGAAAATATAACCAAGCCCATGAAAGGAAAAGATTGACGAGCCCCCTCCCCGCCCGTCAAAGTGATGGACACGTCCGCAGTGAGTTCCATCTCCATTTCACCAACAAAGGAAATGAGTGAAGTATATTTTTTTACCAACATTGAACATTACAAGGTCAAGAATGGTTGCTTGAACGTGTACAATCCAGAGCCCGAGCCATCGGAAAGTTCCCTTGAAGGCAATGGATCATGAAAATATAACCAAGCCCATGAAAGGAAGAGATTGACGAGCCCCCTCCCCACCCGACAAAGTGATGGACACATCGACAGTGACCTCTCCATCTCCATTTCCCCAACAAAGGAAATGAATGAATTATTTTTACCTACCTTGAACCTCAAAAGATCAAGAATCGTTGCTTCCATATGAGGAATCCAGAGCACGAGCAATCGGAAAGTTCCCTTGAAGGCAATGGATCATGAAAATATAACCAATCCAATGAAAGGAATAGATTGACGAGCCCCCTCCCCGCCCGTCAAAGTGATGGACACATCAAAAGTGACCTCTCCATCTCCATTTCACCAACAAAGGAAATGAATGAAGTATTTTTACCTTCCTTGAACCTCAAAAGATCAAGAATGGTTGCTTCCATATGAGGAATCCAGAGCCCAAGCAACCGTAAAGCACCCTTGAAGGCAATGGATCATGAAAATATAACCAAGCCCATCAAAGGAAGAGATTGACGAGCCCCTCCCCGCCCGACAAAGTGATGGACACATTAAAAGTGACCTCTCCATCTCCATTTCACCAACAAAGGAAATGAATGAAGTATTTTTACCTCCCTTGAACATTATAAGGTCAAGAATGGTTGTTTCCATATGAGGAATCCAGAGCCGAAGCAAACGTAAAGCACCCTTGAAGGCAATGGATCATAAAAACATAACCAAGCCCATCAAAGGAAGAGATTGACGAGCCCCTCCCCGCCCGACAAAGTGATGGACACATCGACAGTGACCTCTCCATCTCCATTGCACCAACAAAGGAAATGAATGAAGTATTTTAACCTCCCTAGAACATTATGAGGTCAATAATGGTTGCTTCCATATGAGGAATCCAGAGCCAGAGCAACTGGAAAGTGACTTTGAAGGCAATGGATCATGAAAATATAACCAAGCCCATGAAAGGAAAAGATTGACGAGCCCCCTCCCCGCCCATCAAAGTGATGGACACGTCCGGAGTCAGTTCCATCTCCATTTCACCAACAAAGGAAATGAATGAAGTATTTTTACCTCCCTTGAACATTATAAGGTCAAGAATGGTTGCTTCTATCTGTGGAATCCAGAGCCCGAGCCATCGGAAAGTGACTTTAAAGGCAATGGATCATGAAAATATAACCAAGCCCATGAAAGGAAAGATTGAAGAGCCCCCTCCCCGCACGTCAAAGTGATGGACACGTAAGTCAGTTCCATCTCCATTTCACCAACAACGGAAATGAATGAAGTATTTTTACCAACATTGAACATTACAAGGTCAAGAATGGTTGCTTCCATATGTGGAATCCAGAGTCCGAGCAATCGGAAAGTACCCTTGAAGGCAATGGATCATGAAAATATAACCAAGCCCATGAAAGGAAGAGATTGACGCGCCCCCTCCCCACCCGACAAAGTGATGGACACATCGACAGTGACCTCTCCATCTCCATTTCACCAACAAAGGAAATGAATGAAGTATTTTTACCTCCCTTGAACATTATAAGGTCAAGCATGGTTGCTTCTATATGTGGAATCCAGAGCCCGAGCAATCAGAAATTACCCTTGAAGGCCATGGATCATGAAAATATAACCCCGCCCATGAAAGTAATAGATTGACGAGCCCCCTCCCCGCCCGTCAAAGTGATGGACACGTCCGCAGTGAGTTCCATCTCCATTTCACAGACAAAGGAAATGAGTGAAGTATTTTTACCAACCTTAAACATCATACAGTCAAGAATGGTTGAATCAACGTGTGGAATCCAGAGCCCGAGCAATCGGAAAGTACCCTTGAAGGCAATGGATCATGAAAATATAACCAAGCCCATGCAAGGAAGAGATTGACGAGCCCCCTCCCCGCCCGTCAAAGTGATGGACACGTCCGCAGTGAGTTCCATCTCCATTTCACCAACAAAGGAAATGAGTGAAGTATTTTTCTTTCCCAACATTGAACATTACAAGGTCAAGAAAGGTTGTTTCCACGTGTGGAATCCGGAGTCCGAGCCATCGGAAAGTGACGTGAAAGGCAATGGATCATGAAAATATAACCAATCCCATGAAAGGAAGAGATTGACGAGCCCCCTCCCCGCCCGTCAAAGTGATGGACACATCAAAAGTGACCTCTCCATCTCCATTTCACCAACAAAGGAAATGAATGAAGTATTTTTACCTACCTTGAACCTCAAAAGATCAAGAATGGTTGCTTCCAGATGTGGAATCCAGAGCCCGAGCAATCGGAAAGTTCCCTTGAAGGCAATTGATCATGAAAATATAACCAAGCCCATGAAAGGAAGAGATTGACGAGCTTCCTCCTCCGCCCGACAAAGTGATGGACACATCCACAGTGACCTCTCCATCTCCATTTCACCAACAAAGGAAATGAATGAAGTATTTTTACCTCCCTTGAACATTATAAGGTCAAGAATGGTTGCTTCCATATGTGGAATCCAGAGCCCGAGCAATCGGAAAGTACCCTTGAAGGCAAACGATCATGAAAATATAACCAAGCCCATGAAAGGAAGAGATTGACAAGCCCCCTCCCCGCCCGTCAAAGTGATGGACACATCAAAAGTGACCCCTCCATCTCCATTTCACCAACAAACGAAATGAATGAAGTATTTTTACCTACCTTGAACTTCAAAAGATCAAGAATCGTTGCTTCCATATGAGGAATCCAGAGCCCGAGCAATCGGAAAGTTCCCTTGAAGGCAATGGATCATGAAAATATAACCAAGCCCATGAAAGGAAGAGATTGACGAGCCCCCTCCCCGCCCGTCAAAGTGATGGACACGTCCGGAGTCAGTTCCATCTCCATTTCACCAACAAAGGAAATAAGTGAAGTATTTTTCTTCACCAACATTGAACATTACAAGGTCAAGAATGGTTGCTTCCACGTTTGGAATCCAGAGTCCGAGCAATCGGAAAGTACCCTTGAAGGCATTGGATCATGAAAATATAACCAAGCCCATGAAAGGAAGAGATTGACGAGCCCCCTACCCACCCGACAAAGTGATGGACACATCGACAGTGACCTCTCCATCTCCATTTCACCAACAAAGGAAATGAATGAAGTATTTTTACCTCCCTTGAACATTATAAGGTCAAGAATGGTTGCTTCCAGATGTGAAATGCAGAGCGCGAGCAATCGGAAAGTACCCTTGAAGGCAATGGATCATGAAAATATAACCCCGCCCATGAAAGTAATAGATTGACGAGCCCCGTCCCCGCCCGTCAAAGTGATGGACACGTCCGCAGTGAGTTCCATCTCCATTTCACAGACAAAGGAAATGAGTGAAGTATTTTTACCAACCTTAAACATCATACAGTCAAGAATGGTTGCTTCCACGTGTGGAATTCATAGCCCGAGCAATCGGAAAGTACCCTTGAAGGCAATGGATCATGAAAATATAACAAAGCCCATGAAAGGAAGAGATTTACGAGCCCCATCCCCGCCCGTCAAAGTGAAGAACACGTCCCAGTGAGTTCCACCTTCAGTTCACCAACAAAGGAAATGAGTGAAGTATTTTTTTTTGCCAACCTCAGACATCATACACTCAAGAATGGTTGCTTCCACGTGTGGAATCCAGAGTGACGTCAATCTCCATTCCAATCAAAAAAAAATCATTGAGGACTTTTTATCTGCCTTGAAACTGCTAAGGTCGAGAATCAAAGCTTCTTTGTGTGGCCTCCAGAGATTGAGCAATCGGGAAATGTTTTTTCGGGCAATGGAACATGAAAATATCACATTGCCCACAAAAACAAAAGATTGACGAGCCCCAACCCCTCTCGTCAAAGTGATGGGCACATCGAGACTGACTTCCATCTCCATTGCAAGGAAAAACAAATTGATTGAGGAATTTTTGTCGACCTTCCACCGTATAAGCTCAAGAATCAAAGCTTCTGTGTCTGTTCTCCGGAGACAGAGCAATCGGGAAATGTTTTTGCGGGCAATGGAACATGAAAATATCACATTGCCCACAAAAACAAAAGATTGACGAGCACCAACCCCTCTCATAAAAGTGATGGGCACATGGAGACTGACTTCCATCTCCATTCCAATGAAAAACAAATTGATTGAGGAATTTTTGTCGACCTTCCACCATATAAGCTCAAGAATCAAGGCTTCTGTGTCTGTTCTCCAGAGACAGAGCAATCGGGAAATGTTTTTGCGGGCAATGGAACATGAAAATGTCACATTACCCACAAAAACAAAAGAATGACGATCCCCCTCCCACAAGTCAAAGTGATGGACACGTCCGCAGTGAGTTCCATCTCCATTTCAAAGATAAAGGAAATGAGTGAAGGAATTTTTGTCGACCTTCCACCGTAAAAATAATACAGTCAAGAATGGTTGCTTCCATATGTGGTTCATCCAGTGACAGAGCAATCGGAAAGTACCCTTGAAGGCAATGGATCATGAAAATATAACCAAGCCCACAAATGAAAGGAAAGATTGACGAGCTCCTCCCCCTCGTCATACAAAGTGATGGACACATGGAGACTGACTTCCATCTCCATTTCCACCATGACAAAGGAAATGATTGAGGAATTTTTAACAACCTTAAACATAACACAGTCAAGAATGGTTCTTTCCATATGTGGCATCCAGAGCCCGAGCAATCGCAAAGTACCCTTGAAGGCAATTGATCATGAAAATATAACCAAGCCCATGAAAAGAAAAGATTGACGAGCCCCCTCCCCGCCCCTCAAAGTGATGGACACGTCCGCAGTGAGTTCCATCTCCATTTCACAGACAAAGGAAATGAGTGAAGTATTTTTACCAACCTTAAACATCATACAGTCAAGAATGGTTGCTTCCATATGTGGCATCCAGTGCCCGAGCAATCGGAAAGTACCCTTGAAGGCAATGGATCATGAATATATAACCAAGCCCATCAAAGGAAGAGATTGACGAGCCCCCTCCCCGCCCGACAAAGTGATGGACACATCAAAAGTGACCTCTCCATCTCCATTTCACCAACAAAGGAAATGAGTGAAGAATTTTTAACAACCTTGAACATGATAAGGTCTAGAATGGTTGCTTCCATATGTGGAATCCAGAGCGCGAGCAATCTGAAAGTTCCCTTCAAGGCAATGGATCATGAAAATATAACCAAGCCCATGAAAGGAAGAGATTGAAGAGCCTCCTCCCCACCCGTCAAAGTGATGGACACATCAAAAGTGACCTCTCCATCTCCATTTCACCAACAAAGGAAATGAATGAAGTATTTTTACCTACCTTGAACCTCAAAAGATCAAGAATGGTTACTTCCATATGAGGAATCCAGAGCCCGAGCAATCGGAAAGTACCCTTGAAGGCAATGGATCATGAAAATATCACCAAGCCCATGAACGGAATAGATTGACGAGCCCCCTCCTCGCCCGTCAAAGTGATGGACACGTCCGGAGTCAGTGCCATCTCCATTTCACCAACAAAGGAAATGAGTGAACTATTTTTTTTACCAACATTGAACATTACAAGGTCAAGAATGGTTGCTTCCATGTGTGGAATACAGAGCCCGAGCAATCGGAAAGTACCCTTGAAGGCAATGGATCATGAAAATATAACCCAGCCCATGAAAGTAATCGATTGATGAGCCCCCTCCCCGTCCGTCAAAGTGATGGACACGTCCGCAGTGAGTTCCATCTCCATTTCACAGACAAAGGAAATGAGTGAAGTATTTTTACCAACCTTAAACATCATACAGTCAAGAATGGTTGCTTCCACGTGTGGAATCCAGAGCCCGAGCAATCGGAAAGTACCCTTGAAGGCAATGGATCATGAAAATATAACCAAGCCCATGCAAGGAAGAGATTGACGAGCCCCCTCCCCGCCCGTCAAAGTGATGGACACGTCCGCAGTGAGTTCCATCTCCATTTCACCAACAAAGAAAATGAGTGAAGTATATTTTTTACCAACATTGAACATTACAAGGTCAAGAATGGTTGCTTGCACGTGTACAATCCAGAGCCCGAGCCATCGGAAAGTGACTTTAAAGGCAATGGATCATGAAAATATAACCAAGCCCATGAAAGGAAAAGATTGAAGAGTCCCCTCCCCGCCCGTCAAAGTGATGGACACATCAAAAGTGACCTCTTCATCTCCATTTCACCAACAAAGGACACGAATGAAGTATTTTTACCTACCTTGAACTTCAAAAGATCAAGAATGGTTGCTTCCATCTGAGGAATCCAGAGCCCGAGTTATCGGAAAGTACCCTTGAAGGCAATGGATCATGAAAATATAACCAATCCAATGAAAGGAATAGATTGACGAGCCCCCTCCCCGCCCGTCAAAGTGATGGACACATCAAAAGTGACCTCTCCATCTCCATTTCACCAACAAAGGAAATGAATGAAGTATTTTTACCTTCCTTGAACCTCAAAAGATCAAGAATGGTTGCTTCCATATAAGGAATCCAGAGCCCAAGCAACCGTAAAGCACCCTTGAAGGCAATGGATCATGAAAATATAACCAAGCCCATCAAAGGAAGAGATTGACGAGCCCCTCCCCGCCCGACAAAGTGATGGACACATTAAAAGTGACCTCTCCATCTCCATTTCACCACCAAAGGAAAAGAATGAAGTATTTTAACCTCCCTAGAACATTATAAGGTCAAGAATGGTTGCTTCCATATGTGGAATCCAGAGCCCGAGCAATCGGAAAGTACCCTTGAAGGCATTGGATCATGAAAATATAACCAAGCCCATGAAAGGAAGAGATTGACGCGCCCCCTCCCCACCCGACAAAGTGATGGACACGTCCGTAGTCAGTTCCATCTCCATTTCACCAACAAAGGAAATGAGTGAAGTATTTTTCTTTCCCAACATTGAACATTACAAAGTCAAGAATGGTTGCTTCCACGTGTGAAATCCAGAGTCCGAGCAATCGGAAAGTACCCTTGAAGGCAATGGATCATGAAAATATAACCAAGCCCATGAAAGTAAGAGATTGACGAGCCCCCTCCCCGCCCGTCAAAGTGATGGACACGTCCAGAGTCAGTTCCATCTCCATTTCACCAACAAAGGAAATGAATGAAGTATTTTTACCTCCCTTGAACATTATAAGGTCAAGAATGGTTGCTTCCAGATGTGGAATGCAGAGCGCGAGCAATCGGAAAGTACCCTTGAAGGCAATGGATCATGAAAATATAACCCCGCCCATGAAAGTAAGAGATTGACGAGCCCCCTCCCCGCCCGTCAAAGTGATGGACACGTCCAGAGTCAGTTCCATCTCCATTTCACCAACAAAGCAAATGAGTGAAGTATTTTTTTTTCCAACATTGAACATTACAAGATCAAGAATGGTTGCTTCCACGTGTGGAATCCAGAGCCCAAGCAATCGTAAAGCACCCTTGAAGGCAATGGATCATGAAAATATAACCAAGCCCATCAAAGGAAGAGATTGACGAGCCCCCTCCCCGCCCGTCAAAGTGATGGACACATCAAAAGTGACCCCTCCATCTCCATTTCACCAACAAAGGAAATGAATGAAGTATTTTTACCTACCTTGAACTTCAAAAGATCAAGAATGGTTGCTTCCATATGAGGAATCCAGAGCCCGAGTTATCGGAAAGTACCCTTGAAGGCAATGGATCATGAAAATATAACCAAGCCCATGAAAGGAAGAGATTGACGAGCCCCCGACCCACCCGACAAAGTGATGGACACATCGACAGTGACCTCTCCATCTCCATTTCACCAACAAAGGAAATGAATGAAGTATTTTTACCTCCCTTGAACATTATAAGGTCAAGAATGGTTGCTTCCAGATGTGGAATGCAGAGCGCGAGCAATCGGAAAGTACCCTTGAAGGCAATGGATCATGAAAATATAACCAAGCCCATGAAAGGAAAAGATTGACGAGCCCCCTCCCCGCCCGTCAAAGTGATGGACACGTCCGGAGTCAGTTCCATCTCCATTTCACCAACAAAGGAAATGAATGAAGTATTTTTACCTCCCTTGAACATTATAAGGTCAAGAATGGTTGCTTCCAGATGTGGAATGCAGAGCGCGAGCAATCGGAAAGTACCCTTGAAGGCAATGGATCATGAAAATATAACCCCGCCCATGGAAGTAAGAGATTGACGAGCCCCCTCCCCGCCCGTCAAAGTGATGGACACGTCCAGAGTCAGTTCCATCTCCATTTCACCAACAAAGGAAATGAGTGAAGTATTTTTTTTTCCAACATTGAACATTACAAGATCAAGAATGGTTGCTTCCACGTGTGGAATCCAGAGCCCGAGCAATCGTAAAGCACCCTTGAAGGCAATGGATCATGAAAATATAACCAAGCCCATCAAAGAAAGAGATTGCCGAGCCCCCTCCCCGCTCGTCACAGTGATGGACACATCGAAAGTGACGTCTCCATCTCCATTTCACAGACAAATGAAATTGGTGAAGTATTTTTACCAACGTTAAACATCATACAGTCAAGAATGGTTGAATCAACGTGTGGAATCCAGAGCCCGAGCAATCGGAAAGTACCCTTGAAGGCAATGGATCATGAAAATATAACCAAGCCCATGAAAGGAAGAGATTGACGAGCCCCTCCCCGCCCGTCAAAGTGATGGACACGTCCGCAGTGAGTTCCATCTCCATTTCACCAACAAAGGAAATGAGTGAAGTATATTTTTTTACCAACATTGAACATTACAAGGTCAAGAATGGTTGCTTGAACGTGTACAATCCAGAGCCCGAGCCATCGGAAAGTTCCCTTGAAGGCAATGGATCATGAAAATATAACCAATCCAATGAAAGGAATAGATTGACGAGCCCCTCCCCGCCCGTCAAAGTGATGGACACATCAAAAGTGACCTCTCCATCTCCATTTCACCAACAAAGGAAATGAATGAAGTATTTTTACCTACCTTGAACCTCAAAAGATCAAGAATGGTTGCTTCCATATGAGGAATCCAGAGCCCGAGCAATCGGAAAGTACCCTTGAAGGCAATGGATCATGAAAATATAACCAAGCCCATGAAAGGAAGAGATTGACGCGCCCCCTCCCCACCCGACAAAGTGATGGACACATCGACAGTGACCTCTCCATCTCCATTTCACCAACAAAGGAAATGAATGAAGTATTTTTACCTCCCTTGAACATTATAAGGTCAAGAATGGTTGCTTCCACGTGTGGAATCCAGAGTCCGAGCAATCGGAAAGTACCCTTGAAGGCAATGGATCATGAAAATATAACCAAGCCCATGAAAGGAAAAGATTGACGAGCCCCCTCCCCGCCCATCAAAGTGATGGACACATCGACAGTGACCTCTCCATCTCCATTTCACCAACAAAGGAAATGAATGAAGTATTTTTACCTCCCTTGAACATTATAAGGTCAAGAATGGTTGCTTCTATATGTGGAATCCAGAGCCCGAGCAATCGGAAAGTACCCTTGAAGGCAATGGATCATGAAAATATAACCAAGCCCATGAAAGGAAGAGATTGACGAGCCTCCTCCCCGCCCGTCAAAGTGATGGACACGTCCGCAGTGAATTCCATCTTCATTTCACAGACAAAGGAAATGAGTGAATTATTTTTACCAACCTTGAAACATCATACAGTCAAGACTGGTTGAAGCATCGTGTGGAATCC
Organism: Eptatretus burgeri; assembly: GCF_056783735.1. Lineage (NCBI taxonomy): Eukaryota > Metazoa > Chordata > Myxini > Myxiniformes > Myxinidae > Eptatretus > Eptatretus burgeri. The sequence goes on along the minus strand of NW_028222889.1, from coordinate 14,984 downwards.
AGAGCTCGAACAATCGGAAAGTACCCTTGAAGGCAATGGATCATGAAAATATAACCAAGCCCATGAAAGGAAGAGATTGACGAGCCCCCTCCCCGCCCGTCAAAGTGATGGACACGTCCAGAAAGTCAGACCTTCCATCTCCATTTCACAGACAAAGGAAATGAGTGAAGTATTTTTCTTTACCAACATTGAACATTACAAAGTCAAGAATGGTTGCTTCCACATGTGGAATCCAGAGCGCAAGCAATCAAAAAGTACCCTTGAAGGCATTGGATCATGAAAATATAACCAAGCCCATGAAAGGAAGAGATTGACGAGCCCCCTCCCCGCCCGTCAAAGTGATGGACACGTCCGCAGTGAGTTCAATCTCCATTTCACCAACAAAGGAAACGAATGAAGTATATTTACCAACCTTGAAACATCATACAGATCAAGAATGGTTGCTTGCACGTGTGGAATCCAGAGCCCGAGCAATCGGAAAGTACCCTTGAAGGCAATGGATCATGAAAATATAACCAAGCCCATGAAAGGAAGAGATTGACGAGCCCCCTCCCCGCCCGTCAAAGTGATGGACACGTCCGGAGTCAGTTCCATCTCCATTTCACCAACAAAGGAAATGAGTGAAGTATTTTTTTACCAACATTGAACATGACAAGGTCAAGAATGGTTGCTTGCACGTGTACAATCCAGAGCCCGAGCCATCGGAAAGTACCCTTGAAGGCAATGGATCATGAAAATATAACCAAGCCCATGAAAGGAAAAGATTGAAGAGCCCCCTCCCCGCCCGTCAAAGTGATGGACACATCAAAAGTGACCTCTTCATCTCCATTTCACCAACAAAGGAAATGAATGAAGTATTTTTACCTACCTTGAACCTCAAAAGATCAAGAATCGTTGCTTCCATATGAGGAATCCAGAGCCCGAGCAATCGGAAAGTTCCCTTGAAGGCAATGGATCATGAAAATATAACCAATCCAATGAAAGGAATAGATTGACGAGCCCCTCCCCGCCCGTCAAAGTGATGGACACATCAAAAGTGACCTCTCCATCTCCATTTCACCAACAAAGGAAATGAATGAAGTATTTTTACCTACCTTGAACCTCAAAAGATCAAGAATGGTTGCTTCCATATGAGGAATCCAGAGCCGAAGCAACCGTAAAGCACCCTTGAAGGCATTGGATCATGAAAATATAACCAAGCCCATCAAAGGAAGAGATTGACGAGCCCCTCCCCGCCCGACAAAGTGATGGACACATCGACAGTGACCTCTCCATCTCCATTTCACCAACAAAGGAAAAGAATGAAGTATTTTAACCTCCCTAGAACATTATAAGGTCAAGAATGGTTGCTTCCACATGTGGAATCCAGAGCGCAAGCAATCAAAAAGTACCCTTGAAGGCATTGGATCATGAAAATATAACCAAGCCCATGAAAGGAAGAGATTGACGAGCCCCCTCCCCGCCCGTCAAAGTGATGGACACGTCCGGAGTCAGTTCCATCTCCATTTCACCAACAAAGGAAATGAGTGAAGTATTTTTCTTTACCAACATTGAACATTACAAGGTCAAGAATGGTTGCTTCCACGTGTGGAAATCCAGAGCCCGAGCAATCGGAAAGTACCCTTGAAGGCAATGGATCATGAAAATATAACCAAGCCCATGAAAGGAAGAGATTGACGAGCCCCTCCCCGCCCGTCAAAGTGATGGACACATCGACAGTGACCTCTCCATCTCCATTTCACCAACAAAGGAAATGAATGAAGTATTTTTACCTCCCTTGAACATTATAAGGTCAAGAATGGTTGCTTCCAGATGTGGAATGCAGAGCGCGAGCAATCGGAAAGTACCCTTGAAGGCAATGGATCATGAAAATATAACCAAGCCCATGAAAGGAAGAGATTGACGAGCCCCCTCCCCGCCCGTCAAAGTGATGGACACGTCCAGAGTCAGTTCCATCTCCATTTCACCAACAAAGCAAATGAGTGAAGTATTTTTTTTTTCCAACATTGAACATTACAAGATCAAGAATGGTTGCTTCCACGTGTGGAATCCAGAGCCCGAGTTATCGGAAAGTACCCTTGAAGGCAATGGATCATGAAAATATAACCAAGCCCATCAAAGGAAGAGATTGACGAGCCCCCTCCCCGCCCGTCAAAGTGATGGACACATCAAAAGTGACCTCTCCATCTCCATTTCACCAACAAAGGAAATGAATGAAGTATTTTTACCTACCTTGAACCTCAAAAGATCAAGAATGGTTGCTTCCATATGAGGAATCCAGAGCCCAAGCAATCGGAAAGTACCCTTGAAGGCAATGGATCATGAAAATATAACCAAGCCCATGAAAGGAAGAGATTGACGAGCCCCCGACCCACCCGACAAAGTGATGGACACATCGACAGTGACCTCTCCATCTCCATTTCACCAACAAAGGAAATGAATGAAGTATTTTTACCTCCCTTGAACATTATAAGGTCAAGAATGGTTGCTTCCAGATGTGGAATGCAGAGCGCGAGCAATCGGAAAGTACCCTTGAAGGCAATGGATCATGAAAATATAACCAAGCCCATGAAAGGAAAAGATTGACGAGCCCCCTCCCCGCCCGTCAAAGTGATGGACACGTCCGCAGTGAGTTCCATCTCCATTTCACCAACAAAGGAAATGAATGAAGTATTTTTACCTACCTTGAACCTCAAAAGATCAAGAATGGTTGCTTCCATATGTGGAATCCAGAGCCCGAGCAATCGGAAAGTACCCTTGAAGGCAAAGGATCATGAAAATATAACCAAGCCCATGAAAGGAAAAGATTGACGAGCCCCCTCCCCGCCCGTCAAAGTGATGGACACGTGCGGAGTCAGTTCCATCTCCATTTCACCAACAAAGGAAATGAGTGAAGTTTTTTTTTTACCAACATTGAACATTACAAGGTCAAGAATGGTTGCTTGCACGTGTGGAATCCAGAGTCCGAGCAATCGGAAAGTACCCTTGAAGGCAATGGATCATGAAAATATAACCAAGCCCATGAAAGGAAAAGATTGAAGAGTCCCCTCCCCGCTCGTCACAGTGATGGACACATCGAAAGTGACCTCTCCATCTCCATTTCACAGACAAAGGAAATTGGTGAAGTATTTTTACCAACGTTAAACATCATACAGTCAAGAATGGTTGAATCAACGTGTGGAATCCAGAGCCCGAGCAATCGGAAAGTACCCTTGAAGGCAATGGATCATGAAAATATAACCAAGCCCATGAAAGGAAAAGATTGACGAGCCCCCTCCCCGCCCGTCAAAGTGATGGACACGTCCGCAGTGAGTTCCATCTCCATTTCACCAACAAAGGAAATGAGTGAAGTATATTTTTTACCAACATTGAACATTACAAGGTCAAGAATGGTTGCTTGAACGTGTACAATCCAGAGCCCGAGCCATCGGAAAGTTCCCTTGAAGGCAATGGATCATGAAAATATAACCAATCCAATGAAAGGAATAGATTGACGAGCCCCCTCCCCGCCCGTCAAAGTGATGGACACATCAAAAGTGACCTCTCCATCTCCATTTCACCAACAAAGGAAATGAATGAAGTATTTTTACCTACCTTGAACCTCAAAAGATCAAGAATGGTTGCTTCCATATGAGGAATCCAGAGCCCGAGCAATCGGAAAGTACCCTTGAAGGCAATGGATCATGAAAATATAACCAAGCCCATGAAAGGAAGAGATTGACGCGCCCCCTCCCCACCCGACAAAGTGATGGACACATCGACAGTGACCTCTCCATCTCCATTTCACCAACAAAGGAAATGAATGAAGTATTTTTACCTCCCTTGAACATTATAAGGTCAAGAATGGTTGCTTCCATATGTGGAATCCAGAGCCCGAGCAATCGGAAAGTACCCTTGAAGGCAATGGATCATGAAAATATAACCAAGCCCATGAAAGGAAGAGATTGACGAGCCCCCTCCCCACCCGACAAAGTGATGGACACATCGACAGTGACCTCTCCATCTCCATTTCACCAACAAAGGAAATGAATGAAGTATTTTTACCTCCCTTGAACATTATAAGGTCAAGAATGGTTGCTTCCAGATGTGGAATGCAGAGCGCGAGCAATCGGAAAGTACCCTTGAAGGCAATGGATCATGAAAATATAACCCCGCCCATGAAAGTAATAGATTGACGAGCCCCCTCCCCGCCCGTCAAAGTGATGGACACGTCCGCAGTGAGTTCCATCTCCATTTCACAGACAAAGGAAATGAGTGAAGTATTTTTACCAACCTTAAACATCATACAGTCAAGAATGGTTGCTTGCACGTGTGGAATCCAGAGTCCGAGCAATCGGAAAGTACCCTTGAAGGCAATGGATCATGAAAATATAACCAAGCCCATGCAAGGAAGAGATTGACGAGCCCCCTCCCCGCCCGTCAAAGTGATGGACACATCAGCAGTGAGTTCCATCTCCATTTCACCAACAAAGAAAATGAGTGAAGTATATTTTTTACCTACATTGAACATTAGAAGGTCAAGAATGGTTGCTTGCACGTGTGGAATCCAGAGCCCGAGCAATCGGAAATTACCCTTGAAGGCCATGGATCATGAAAATATAACCAAGCCCATGAAAGGAAGAGATTGACGAGCCCCCTCCCGCCCGTCAAAGTGATGGACACGTCCGCAGTGAGTTCCATCTCCATTTCACAGACAAAGGAAATGAGTGAAGTATTTTTACCAACCTTAAACATCATACAGTCAAGAATGGTTGAATCAACGTGTGGAATCCAGAGCCCGAGCAATCGGAAAGTACCCTTGAAGGCAATGGATCATGAAAATATAACCAAGCCCATGCAAGGAAGAGATTGACGAGCCCCCTCCCCGCCCGTCAAAGTGATGGACACGTCCGCAGTGAGTTCCATCTCCATTTCACCAACAAAGAAAATGAGTGAAGTATATTTTTTACCAACATTGAACATTACAAGGTCAAGAATGGTTGCTTGCACGTGTACAATCCAGAGCCCGAGCCATCGGAAAGTACCCTTGAAGGCAATGGATCATGAAAATATAACCAAGCCCATGAAAGGAAAAGATTGAAGAGCCCCCTCCCCGCCCGTCAAAGTGATGGACACATCAAAAGTGACCTATTCATCTCCATTTCACCAACAAAGGAAATGAATGAAGTATTTTTACCTACCTTGAACCTCAAAAGATCAAGAATGGTTGCTTCCATATGAGGAATCCAGAGCCCGAGCAATCGGAAAGTTCCCTTGAAGGCAATGGATCATGAAAATATAACCAATCCAATGAAAGGAATAGATTGACGAGCCCCCTCCCCGCCCGTCAAAGTGATGGACACATCAAAAGTGACCTCTCCATCTCCATTTCACCAACAAAGGAAATGAATGAAGTATTTTTACCTTCCTTGAACCTCAAAAGATCAAGAATGGTTGCTTCCATATGAGGAATCCAGAGCCCAAGCAACCGTAAAGCACCCTTGAAGGCAATGGATCATGAAAATATAACCAAGCCCATGAAAGGAAGAGATTGACGAGCCCCTCCCCGCCCGACAAAGTGATGGACACATTAAAAGTGACCTCTCCATCTCCATTTCACCAACAAAGGAAATGAATGAAGTATTTTTACCTCCCTTGAACATTATAAGATCAAGAATGGTTGTTTCCATATGAGGAATCCAGAGACCGAGCAATCGGAAAATTCCCTTGAAGGCAATGGATCATGAAAATATAACCAATCCCATGAAAGGAATAGATTGACGAGCCCCCTCCCCGCCCGTCAAAGTGATGGACACTTCTGGAGTCAGTTCCATCTCCATTTCACCAACAAAGGAAATGAGTGAAGTATTTTTTTTACCAACATTGAACATTACAAGGTCAAAAATGGTTGCTTCCAAGTGTGGAATCCAGAGCCGAGCAATCGTAAAGCATGCTTGAAGGCAATGGATCATGAAAATATAACCAGGCCCATCAAAGGGAGAGATTGACGAGCCCCCTCCCCGCCCGACAAAGTGATGGACACATCAAAAGTGACCTCTCCATCTCCATTTCACCAACAAAGGAAATGAATGAAGTATTTTTACCTCCCTTGAACATTATAAGGTCAAGAATGGTTGCTTCCAGATGTGGAATGCAGAGCGCGAGCAATCGGAAAGTACCCTTGAAGGCAATGGATCATGAAAATATAACCAAGCCCATGGAAGTAAGAGATTGACGAGCCCCCTCCCCGCCCGTCAAAGTGATGGACACGTCCAGAGTCAGTTCCATCTCCATTTCACCAACAAAGGAAATGAGTGAAGTATTTTTTTTTCCAACATTGAACATTACAAGATCAAGAATGGTTGCTTCCACGTGTGGAATCCAGAGCCCAAGCAATCGTAAAGCACCCTTGAAGGCAATGGATCATGAAAATATAACCAAGCCCATCAAAGGAAGAGATTGACGAGCCCCCTCCCCGCCCGTCAAAGTGATGGACACATCAAAAGTGACCCCTCCATCTCCATTTCACCAACAAAGGAAATGAATGAAGTATTTTTACCTACCTTGAACTTCAAAAGATCAAGAATGGTTGCTTCCATATGAGGAATCCAGAGCCCGAGTTATCGGAAAGTACCCTTGAAGGCAATGGATCATGAAAATATAACCAAGCCCATGAAAGGAAGAGATTGACGCGCCCCCTCCCCACCCGACAAAGTGATGGACACATCGACAGTGACCTCTCCATCTCCATTTCACCAACAAAGGAAATGAATGAAGTATTTTTACCTCCCTTGAACATTATAAGGTCAAGAATGGTTGCTTCCAGATGTGGAATGCAGAGCGCGAGCAATCGGAAAGTACCCTTGAAGGCAATGGATCATGAAAATATAACCAAGCCCATGAAAGGAAAAGATTGACGAGCCCCCTCCCCGCCCGTCAAAGTGATGGACACGTCCGGAGTGACCTCTTCATCTCCATTTCACCAACAAAGGAAATGAATGAAGTATTTTTACCTACCTTGAACCTCATTATAAGATCAAGAATGGTTGCTTCCATATGTGGAATCCAGAGCCCGATCAATCGGAAAGTACCCTTGAAGGCAAAGGATCATGAAAATATAACCAAGCCCATGAAAGGAAAAGATTGACGAGCCCCCTCCCCGCCCGTCAAAGTGATGGACACGTCCGTAGTCAGTTCCATCTCCATTTCACCAACAAAGCAAATGAGTGAAGTATTTTTTTTTTCGAACATTGAACATTACAAGATCAAGAATGGATGCTTCCACGTGTGGAATCCAGAGCGCAAGCAATCGGAAAGTACCCTTGAAGGCAATGGATCATGAAAATATAACCAGGCCCATGAAAGGAAGAGAGTGACGAGCCCCCTCCCCACCCGACAAAGTGATGCACACATCGACAGTGACCTCTCCATCTCCATTTCACAGACAAAGGAAATGAGTGAAGTATTTTTACCAACCTTAAACATCATACAGTCAAGAATGGTTGAATCAACGTGTGGAATCCAGAGCCCGAGCAATCGGAAAGTACCCTTGAAGGCAATTGATCATGAAAATATAACCAAGCCCATGAAAGGAAAAGATTGACGAGCCCCCTCCCCGCCCGTCAAAGTGATGGACACGTCCGCAGTGAGTTCCATCTCCATTTCACCAACAAAGGAAATGAGTGAAGTATATTTTTTTACCAACATTGAACATTACAAGGTCAAGAATGGTTGCTTGAACGTGTACAATCCAGAGCCCGAGCCATCGGAAAGTTCCCTTGAAGGCAATGGATCATGAAAATATAACCAATCCAATGAAAGGAATAGATTGACGAGCCCCTCCCCGCCCGTCAAAGTGATGGACACATCAAAAGTGACCTCTCCATCTCCATTTCACCAACAAAGGAAATGAATGAAGTATTTTTACCTACCTTGAACCTCAAAAGATCAAGAATGGTTGCTTCCATATGAGGAATCCAGAGCCGAGCAATCGTAAAGCACGCTTGAAGGCAATGGATCATGAAAATATAACCAAGCCCATGAAAGGAAGAGATTGACGCGCCCCCTCCCCACCCGACAAAGTGATGGACACATCCACAGTGACCTCTCCATCTCCATTTCACCAACAAAGGAAATGAATGAAGTATTTTTACCTCCCTTGAACATTATAAGGTCAAGAATGGTTGCTTCCACGTGTGGAATCCAGAGTCCGAGCAATCGGAAAGTACCCTTGAAGGCAATGGATCATGAAAATATAACCAAGCCCATGAAAGGAAGAGATTGACGAGCCCCCTCCCCGCCCGTCAAAGTGATGGACACATCGACAGTGACCTCTCCATCTCCATTTCACCAACAAAGGAAATGAATGAAGTATTTTTACCTCCCTTGAACATTATAAGGTCAAGAATGGTTGCTTCTATCTGTGGAATCCAGAGCCCGAGCAATCGGAAAGTACCCTTGAAGGCAATGGATCATGAAAATATAAACCAGCCCATGAAAGTAATATATTGATGAGCCCCCTCCCTGCCGGTCAAAGTGATGGACACGTCCGCAGTGAGTTCCATCTTCATTTCACAGAAAAGGAAATGAATGAAGTATTTTTACCCACCTTGAACGTCAAAAGATCAAGAATGGTTGCTTCCATATGAGGAATCCAGAGCCCGAGCAATCGGAAAGCACCCTTGAAGGCAATGGATCATGAAAATATAACCAAGCCAATCAAAGGAAGAGATTGACGAGCCCTTCCCCGCCCGTCAAAGTGATGGACACGTCCGCAGTGAGTTCCATCTCCATTTCACCAACAAAGAAAATGAGTGAAGTATTTTTACCAACCTTGAAACATTACAAGGTCAAGAATGGTTGCGTCCACTTGTGGAATCCAGAGCCCGAGCAATCGGAAAGTACCCTTGAAGGCAATGGATCATGAAAATATAACCAAGGCCATGAAAGGAAATAGATTGACGAGCCCCTCCCGCCCGTCAAAGTGATGGACACGTCCACAGTGAGTTCCATCTCCATTTCACAGACAAAGGAAATGAGTGAAGTATTTTTACCAACCTTAAACATCATACAGTCAAGAATGGTTGCTTCCACGTGTGGAATCCAGAGCCCGAGCAATCGGAAAGTACCCTTGAAGGCAATGGATCATGAAAATATAACCAAGCCCATGAAAGGAAGAGATTGACGAGCCCCCTCCCCGCCCGTCAAAGTGATGGACACTTCCGGAGTCAGTTCCATCTCCATTTCACCAACAAAGGAAATGAGTGAAGTATTTTTTTTACCAACATTGAACATTACAAGGTCAAGAATGGTTGCTTGCACGTGTACAATCCAGAGCCTGAGCCATCGGAAAGTGACTTAAAGGCAATGGATCATGAAAATATAACCAAACCCATGAAAGAAAAAGATTGAAGAGCCCCCTCCCCGCCGGTCAAAGTGATGGACACATCAAAAGTTACCTCTCCATCTCCATTTCACCAACAAAGGAAATGAATGAAGTATTTTTACCTACCTTGAACCTCAAAAGATCAAGAATGGTTGTTTCCATATGAGGAATCCAGAGACCGAGCAATCGGAAAATTCCCTTGAAGGCAATGGATCATGAAAATATAACCAAGCCCATGAAAGGAATAGATTGACGAGCCCCCTCCCCGCCCGTCAAAGTGATGGACACATCAAAAGTGACCTCTCCATCTCCATTTCACCAACAAAGGAAATGAATGAAGTATTTTTACCTTCCTTGAACCTCAAAAGATCAAGAATGGTTGCTTCCATATAAGGAATCCAGAGCCCAAGCAACCGTAAAGCACCCTTGAAGGCAATGGATCATGAAAATATAACCAAGCCCATCAAAGGAAGAAATTGACGAGCCCCTCCCCGCCAGACAAAGTGATGGACACATTAAAAGTGACCTCTCCATCTCCATTTCACCAACAAAGGAAATGAATGAAGTATTTTTACCTCCCTTGAACATTATAAGGTCAAGAATGGTTGCTTCTATATGTGGAATCCAGAGCCCGAGCAATCGGAAAGTACCCTTGAAGGCAAAGGATCATGAAAATATAACCAAGCCCATGAAAGGAAAAGATTGACGAGCCCCCTCCCCGCCCGTCAAAGTGATGGACACGTCCGTAGTCAGTTCCATCTCCATTTCACCAACAAAGGAAATGAGTGAAGTATTTTTCTTTCCCAACATTGAACATTACAAAGTCAAGAATGGTTGCTTCCACGTGTGAAATCCAGAGTCCGAGCAATCGGAAAGTACCCTTGAAGGCAATGGATCATGAAAATATAACCAAGCCCATGAAAGTAAGAGATTGACGAGCCCCCTCCCCGCCCGTCAAAGTGATGGACACGTCCAGAGTCAGTTCCATCTCCATTTCACCAACAAAGGAAATGAATGAAGTATTTTTACCTCCCTTGAACATTATAAGGTCAAGAATGGTTGCTTCCAGATGTGGAATGCAGAGCGCGAGCAATCGGAAAGTACCCTTGAAGGCAATGGATCATGAAAATATAACCAAGCCCATGAAAGGAATAGATTGACGAGCCCCCTCCCCGCCCGTCAAAGTGATGGACACGTCCAGAGTCAGTTCCATCTCCATTTCACCAACAAAGGAAATGAGTGAAGTATTTTTTTTCCAACATTGAACATTACAAGATCAAGAATGGTTGCTTCCACGTGTGGAATCCAGAGCCCGAGCAATCGTAAAGCACCCTTGAAGGCAATGGATCATGAAAATATAACCAAGCCCATCAAAGGAAGAGATTGACGAGCCCCCTCCCCGCCCGTCAAAGTGATGGACACATCAAAAGTGACCCCTCCATCTCCATTTCACCAACAAAGGAAATGAATGAAGTATTTTTACCTACCTTGAACTTCAAAAGATCAAGAATGGTTGCTTCCATATGAGGAATCCAGAGCCCGAGCAATCGGAAAGTACCCTTGAAGGCAATGGATCATGAAAATATAACCAAGCCCATGAAAGGAAGAGATTGACGAGCCCCCGACCCACCCGACAAAGTGATGGACACATCGACAGTGACCTCTCCATCTCCATTTCACCAACAAAGGAAATGAATGAAGTATTTTTACCTCCCTTGAACATTATAAGGTCAAGAATGGTTGCTTCCAGATGTGGAATCCAGAGCGCGAGCAATCGGAAAGTACCCTTGAAGGCAATGGATCATGAAAATATAACCAAGCCCATGAAAGGAAAAGATTGACGAGCCCCCTCCCCGCCCGTCAAAGTGATGGACACGTCCGGAGTCAGTTCCATCTCCATTTCACCAACAAAGGAAATGAATGAAGTATTTTTACCTACCTTGAACCTCAAAAGATCAAGAATGGTTGCTTCTATCTGTGGAATCCAGAGCCCGAGCAATCGGAAAGTACCCTTGAAGGCAATGGATCATGAAAATATAACCAAGCCCATGAAAGGAAAAGATTGACGAGCCCCCTCCCCGCCCGTCAAAGTGATGGACACGTCCGCAGTGAGTTCCATCTCCATTTCACCAACAAAGGAAATGAGTGAAGTATATTTTTTTACCAACATTGAACATTACAAGGTCAAGAATGGTTGCTTCCACGTGTGGAATCCAGAGTCCGAGCAATCGGAAAGTACCCTTGAAGGCAATGGATCATGAAAATATAACCAAGCCCATGAAAGGAATAGATTGACGAGCCCCCTCCCCGCCCGTCAAAGTGATGGACACATCGACAGTGAGTTCCATCTCCATTTCACAGACAAAGGAAATGAGTGAAGTATTTTTACCAACCTTAAACATCATACAGTCAAGAATGGTTGAATCAACGTGTGGAATCCAGAGCCCGAGCAATCGGAAAGTACCCTTGAAGGCAATGGATCATGAAAATATAACCAAGCCCATGAAAGGAAAAGATTGACGAGCCCCCTCCCCGCCCGTCAAAGTGATGGACACGTCCGCAGTGAGTTCCATCTCCATTTCACCAACAAAGGAAATGAGTGAAGTATATTTTTTACCAACATTGAACATTACAAGGTCAAGAATGGTTGCTTGAACGTGTACAATCCAGAGCCCGAGCCATCGGAAAGTTCCCTTGAAGGCAATGGATCATGAAAATATAACCAATCCAATGAAAGGAATAGATTGACGAGCCCCCTCCCCGCCCGTCAAAGTGATGGACACATCAAAAGTGACCTCTCCATCTCCATTTCACCAACAAAGGAAATGAATGAAGTATTTTTACCTACCTTGAACCTCAAAAGATCAAGAATGGTTGCTTCCATATGAGGAATCCAGAGCCAAAGCAACCGTAAAGCACCCTTGAAGGCAATGGATCATGAAAATATAACCAAGCCCATGAAAGGAAGAGATTGACGAGCCCCCTCCCCACCCGACAAAGTGATGGACACATCGACAGTGACCTCTCCATCTCCATTTCACCAACAAAGGAAATGAATGAAGTATTTTTACCTCCCTTGAACATTATAAGGTCAAGAATGGTTGCTTCCAGATGTGGAATGCAGAGCGCGAGCAATCGGAAAGTACCCTTGAAGGCAATGGATCATGAAAATATAACCAAGCCCATGAAAGGAAGAGATTGACGAGCCCCCTCCCCGCCCGTCAAAGTGATGGACACATCAAAAGTGACCTCTCCATCTCCATTTCACCAACAAAGGAAATGAATGAAGTATTTTTACCTCCCTTGAACATTATAAGGTCAAGAATGGTTGCTTCTATATGTGGAATCCAGAGCCCGAGCAATCGGAAAGTACCCTTGAAGGCAATGGATCATGAAAATACAACCAATCCCATGAAAGGAATACATTGCCGAGCCCCCTCCCCGCTCGTCACAGTGATGGACACATCCACAGTGACCTCTCCATCTCCATTTCACCAACAAAGGAAATGAATGAAGTATTTTTACCTCCCTTGAACATTATAAGGTCAAGAATGGTTGCTTCCAGATGTGGAATGCAGAGCGCGAGCAATCGGAAAGTACCCTTGAAGGCAAAGGATCATGAAAATATAACCAAGCCCATGAAAGGAAAAGATTGACGAGCCCCCTCCCCGCCCATCAAAGTGATGGACACGTCCGGAGTCAGTTCCATCTCCATTTCACCAACAAAGGAAATGAGTGAAGTATTTTTCTTTACCAACATTGAACATTACAAGGTCAAGAATGGTTGCTTCCACGTGTGGAATCCAGAGTCCGAGCAATCGGAAAGTACCCTTGAAGGCAATGGATCATGAAAATATAACCAAGCCCATGAAAGGAAGAGATTGACGAGCCCCCTCCCCGCCCGTCAAAGTGATGGACACGTCCAAAGTGAGTTCCATCTCCATTTCACCAACAAAGGAAATGAGTGAAGTATATTTTTTTTACCAACATTGAACATTACAAGGTCAAGAATGGTTGCTTCCACGTTTGGAATCCAGAGTCCGAGCAATCGGAAAGTACCCTTGAAGGCATTGGATCATGAAAATATAACCAAGCCCATGAAAGGAAGAGATTGACGAGCCCCCGACCCACCCGACAAAGTGATGGACACATCGACAGTGACCTCTCCATCTCCATTTCACCAACAAAGGAAATGAATGAAGTATTTTTACCTCCCTTGAACATTATAAGGTCAAGAATGGTTGCTTCCAGATGTGGAATGCAGAGCGCGAGCAATCGGAAAGTACCCTTGAAGGCAATGGATCATGAAAATATAACCAAGCCCATGAAAGTAAGAGATTGACGAGCCCCCTCCCCGCCCGTCAAAGTGATGGACACGTCCGCAGTGAGTTCCATCTCCATTTCACCAACAAAGGAAATGAGTGAAGTATTTTTACCAACCTTAAACATCATACAGTCAAGAATGGTTGAATCAACGTGTGGAATCCAGAGCCCGAGCAATCGGAAAGTACCCTTGAAGGCAATGGATCATGAAAATATAACCAAGCCCATGCAAGGAAGAGATTGACGAGCCCCCTCCCCGCCCGTCAAAGTGATGGACACGTCCGCAGTGAGTTCCATCTCCATTTCACCAACAAAGAAAATGAGTGAAGTATATTTTTTACCAACATTGAACATTACAAGGTCAAGAATGGTTGCTTGCACGTGTACAATCCAGAGCGCGAGCAATCTGGAAGTACCCTTGAAGGCAATGGATCATGAAAATACAACCAATCCCATGAAAGGAATACATTGCCGAGCCCCTCCCCGCTCGTCACAGTGATGGACACATCGAAAGTGACCTCTCCATCTCCATTTCACAGACAAAGGAAATTGGTGAAGTATTTTTACCAACGTTAAACATCATACAGTCAAGAATGGTTGAATCAACGTGTGGAATCCAGAGCCCGAGCAATCGGAAAGTACCCTTGAAGGCAATGGATCATGAAAATATAACCAATCCAATGAAAGGAATAGATTGACGAGCCCCCTCCCCGCCCGTCAAAGTGATGGACACGTCCGCAGTGAGTTCCATCTCCATTTCACCAACAAAGAAAATGAGTGAAGTATATTTTTTACCAACATTGAACATTACAAGGTCAAGAATGGTTGCTTGAACGTGTACAATCCAGAGCCCGAGCCATCGGAAAGTTCCCTTGAAGGCAATGGATCATGAAAATATAACCAATCCAATGAAAGGAATAGATTGACGAGCCCCCTCCCCGCCCGTCAAAGTGATGGACACATCAAAAGTGACCTCTCCATCTCCATTTCACCAACAAAGGAAATGAATGAAGTATTTTTACCTACCTTGAACCTCAAAAGATCAAGAATGGTTGCTTCCATATGAGGAATCCAGAGCCAAAGCAACCGTAAAGCACCCTTGAAGGCAATGGATCATGAAAATATAACCAAGCCCATGAAAGGAAGAGATTGACGAGCCCCTACCCGCCCGTCAAAGTGATAGACACATCAAAAGTGACCTCTCCATCTCCATTTCACCAACAAAGGAAATGAATGAAGTATTTTTACCTACCTTGAACCTCAAAAGATCAAGAATGGTTGCTTCCATATGTGGAAT
>NW_028222888.1:0-25000 GCF_056783735.1 Eptatretus burgeri | reverse complement strand
GTTTAGATGTCTAGTAATGTCCACCAGGAACCCGAGGTCACACACCCATGCGGGATCCTCGAACTGAAGGACAGAATTGCCCTTCTCCCGCAGGAAAGACGCCAGCTCATCCCTCAGGCTGAAGACTCTCTCCAACATCTTTCCTCGGCTGAGCCAACGGACCTCGCAGAAGTAGATAAGCTCGCCGAACTCTGCCTCGGCGTCAGCCAGGAGATCGCGGAACTGTCTGTGGTTGAGAGCACGGGCGCAAACAAAGTTCACCGCCCTGACGACGACAGTCATGACCTCCGTAATGGTCACAGACTTGGCGCACAGAGCCTCCTGGTGCACCAGACAGTGAAAGCACTTCACATCCCACTGGTGTCCAAGGCTGCACAGGTACTTCACAAGAAGCGCCGCAAAGCCTTTCTTGTCCCCGACCATGGCGGGCGCTCCGTCGGTCGTGATGCCGCACATGCGAGAGAGGTCGAGGTCGGCCTCCTTCAGCCAGTCTGTGACTGCCTTGCACACGTCGGCGCCAGTGGTGGTACGCTGAGTGGGATGAGTCGGATGAACTCCTCAAAGATGACGAAGTCGTCCCTGCCGCCGCGGAAGAAGATGGCAAGCTGAGCCGTGTCCTTGATGTCAGTCGACTCGTCCAAGGCGATGGAGAAGAAGCGAGCGGACTGACACATGTCCTTCAGGGTGCCCCGGACATCGGCGGCCATCTCCTCTTTGCTGCGGGTCAAGCTCCTGGCATACAGGCTGATGGCCGCAAACTCTCTCGACTTGTCAGGACACACGTCCTCAACCACGGCCATCATGCACTCCTTAAGGAATTCACCTTCGGTAAACGGTTTGAGGTTGGTGGCCACAAGGTGTGCAACACGGTAGCTGGCCCGAGTATTGCTCTGAACAGCCGCTTGCGTCGAAGAGACGCTCCTCTTCATGAAGGCACTCTGCTTCTCCAGCTGGGCACTCAGACTCCGGAACTCTGCCTTCTTCTTGTCGTCAGGCAACGCAGCTTGCTTGGGGTGCACCGAAGTGAAGTGACGCTTCACGTTGCACACCTTCATGACGGCGACGGTCTTGTGGCAGATGATACACAAAGCCTTTCCCTTGCGCTCGACGAAGAAGAACGCTTCCCATTCCTTTTTGAAGAAGCGGTTCTCGTCTATCAGCTTCCTCTTCTTCATGGTGAGGGTACCTTCAGCCATCTGAAACAACAACGAAAAAATATTTAAGACCAAGTTAAGTGGACAAGAAGCGAAAATAATTTATTAACGTACAGAGACTGTGATATATGTGGAAGAATCATATGTCCACAGATGTTAAATTTGCCGTCGGTTCAGAAAAATGTTTCGCGGGCCGCACCTAATGGAAATCCGGACAAGGCGCCGCGGGCCGCACGGGAGGAGCTCGCGGGCCGCAGGTTGCCGACCTCGGCGTTAAACCAACCCGATTAATTCACTTCCACAACGTGAAAGTACATTACATCAGAGAGTTTTATTATTACTTGTATTGGTACTTGGTCAGTCCCAAGGAGTACAAGCCACTGAGATGCTATACATCACATGTGCTTGCACTAAAACAAGATTACATTTCAAGGCATTTATACTTTCATGGGAGAGGGAAAGGGGCTGTTAACTCCAATTGCATACGTGTCTTCTTGGTGAGAAGCACACGACGTATTTACGGCAAAAGTTTGCTGTTATCAGCCCAGGTCACAGCGCTCCACAACAAGACATTTTTTTTTATCAACATTTAGGGTAAAAGACTCTTGGCAAAGGGAGGGAACACTGACAACCAATTCGACTTATAGCATAAAAATTAAATTTATAAAACACCAGCACAATTACAATTTTGAATACATTTATAATAATTATTTCTTCCACAGGACACTGCATCAGCGGCATAGCTGTGTCCCTAACCAATGATGCAACCAGCAGACACAAGGCTGCACTCGAAAGAGAGATGTGCGAGATATTTTTTCGTGTCAGTTCTCTTTTTACATTTTAGGCATTTACTTTTTACATCTTTTTACATTTGTTGCCTTATAGCCTGGAATTAAATTGTATGAAATCAGACTTTATCAAATAATTTAAAAGGAATTTATTTGAATATTGCAACACAAAAATTCAACAGAATTAATTCAAAACAAAAAACAAATCTTTCCGATGTAAACATGTCCATCTTCTTCTTCCCGATCTTCACATCTTCTTCTTCCCTATCGAAACATCTCCTCCTCATCTTGATGGTTATTCGATCTTTGGCTGATGTTACTTGGCAGATCTGAAGGTGACAACACCGAATTTCAAGGTTAAAATGATCGTTCAGTATTTTCAGAAACATCATCATACATTCGGGTTCTTAACAGCCTTATTGTAATCATTAGGACCACACACACGAGTTCAGAGTACTTGGATGTGTTCCATTGCAAGCAGTTTCTTGTAAAGCACTCAAGCAAGCACTCCATTGGAAACCGTTGATCAGAAACGACTAATAGTGGTCCACATCGGCTAACCCTGATACGTTGAACCACTCGCACACAGTGGCATGGCCGTGCAACCTAGAGTCGAGCCCATGCCAGCCTTTGGAATTTTGTGGATCGAACTTCTTGAAGATCCTTTCTGAAACCGAGGTAAGGAGTACTTCCCACTAGCTTGAGAGCAGTCAGAGCGTTCTTCCACTTATCCTTGCACATACTGAATTGGAGAGGCCACGGGAACAAAGGATGCTGATGGAATGTCCGTGCAATGACATCCAACGAGGTGAGACCAGAGCCAGCCGTCTGAGCGAGAGCTACACCCAAGCGTATGGCAGCAGGCGGAATGAATCTCAACCATCTCTGCAGAACACCCGCGACATTGACATCATTAACCAAATGACCGAAATTCGCCCACGTTAAGGCGATGTCAGTTTGCTCGAGAGATTCGACTACGTACGGTATTACAGGCTGTAAATATGCCATCACCCGATCAAGTTTCTGAGCCGAGATTGTTCCTCGAACTGCAAAGGACACCAATATCAACAGAACCGGATAGAAGCATCGATTTCTCTTATGGTCACCAAGTGTCCCCACAATCAAGTGGAGATATTCCAATAAATTGCCGAGATCATCCGCAGCCCAACGTCTTCCAGTTGCATTCCAATAGCGGACAACAGCATCCGGTGGTGGATGTTCGTCATCAATTATCGTTTTCTGCAAAACCTGAACTCCGTCAGAGAACCAGCCCTGATCTCTCAATGTCTCGGTGCCCTCCAGCACACGCCTCAGCTTGGCACGAGCAGCGTCTCCAGGTAATATCATATCTCTTGGAAGACATGGTGCCATCACCTCGAGAATTGCCTGCTGTCGTCGCAAAGGATGTTCCCGAACTCGCAACCTGCAGATTAACACAGCTGGTATCAAGTGATCGACTGTCAGTGCACTCGCGTCAATCGTATTCTGCAGGAATGGAGCTAAATCCACACTTCGAATAATAGACATGAGTACAGATGATCCAAGGGCATCTCGGTAATTGAAGATCTCCTGGTTATCTGCAGGTCCATGGTCCACAACATCCCAGATCACATTGGAGACAGGTGCTTGCACAACTCTCATCCAGGGATCATTCCCTGTCATGTGAGCCGTAGCCATCTTGTCCCGAAGCGCTTTCATCCGAGCTGCCATCGGAACCTCTTTTTCTTGACCAGACCGAAACATCGTTCTTACCAGAAATCGACATTTGAAAACAATTATGGTAATTGGTTTTTCTCCACCCTGTATATTTGTACCTGTGATTACATAATAATATTGTTGCGAATTCGCGCCCGCCAAATGGCCACGTAACTCGAATCGCGGCACGTCGCCCACCGGACGGACAATTCAGTCGTGACCCTCTCGGAACAACGCCGGGAGCTAGTCACGGGTGGGGGTTTAACCTCACCACGATCGTGCCAATTGCCCACCCGCGCAGGATAGGGTTGCTCGCCAAATTCGATCTACCTAAGTACCTGCGCGAATGGTCGACCGGGCGATCGTACCATGCCACAGGCCGACTCCGGAGACGAACCGCTTAAGCGGTCCGTTCCGTGCTACAGTGATAACCGAGCGGTGTTATCATCGGCCTTGACGGTTTCGATTAATTACCAGGATGTTGCACCCACTACGAACCCTTTACGTGAAGCAGGATGGAGAGTCAATTTAAAAGGAAGGAGACGAAGCATTTTCACGCACGCATTTTCACGCACCCAAATTTCACGCAACAAGCAAGCATTTTATTCACATGCACACAGACAAGCACAGAAGGCACGTATTTACAGCCATACAATTATGCACAAAAAGCAAATGTAATACAACCGACTAACGTGTACACACAGCAACACTTACATAGTTTTACTTCACAGACGGCGCCAACACACATTTACACAAAAGCAAAAGAAAGAAGCCACCCTCACAGACAAGGATGCAGACAGGCCCGTAAGCCAAATGTGCGCGGGACCGAGAGGAGCGGCTCGGTCCGCGAGACCGGGGAGGTCTTACCCGCGTCCTCATGACGCGTTGGTGGGCAAGCCGCAAAGTGTCCGCGCCGCTGTGCCCCGACTCCGGGCCCCTGGCGTGCTTGTTGGCACCACGTTTGGGGTGGGGAGGAACGGGGCCCCCTTTTGCACTATCTCAGCGCGGGGTAAGGGGAAATTGTTGATGCCCTGGGGGCGGGGAGTGGCTGGCTGGCTTGGGTCCCGCGACGAGATGAGCGATCCCCCACACCGCAGCTTCGTCGCCGACTGGCGTCCTCCGTACCACGGACCCGAGCTTCCTTGCCCCGACCCGCCGCCTGCAGCTCCACCGTGCGCACTCCCCTTCTTCCGGCTCAACTCTCAACTCCACGCTTCTCGCTCAACTCCCCCAGTTCCACACTCTCCTTCCTCGCTCAACTCAAGCCCGCGAGTCGCCTTCCGCTCGCACCTTTATAGCTCTCAGGAGAAGTCGATATGCAAATATGCGGATCAAAACGCGATTGGAGGCGGGGCCACGCCACCCTCTGTTCAGCCATTGGTCGGGCAAAAAGGGGCGTGAACCTCCCTGGATCCCCATATTTGCATAAACGGACTTCACCAATGCGCGCTTGGAGGCGGGGCCAAGCCGCCTCGCGTTCGCCCATTGGACGGAGGGGAAGTGGGCGTGAAGCGTTTCTGATCCGAATTTTCCCCTCGGAAAGGCCGCCATTCGCGCTCGCGGCTCGGTGCGTTCGGCACCAATCGCCGAACGGACCCGAGACAGCCCGACGTTCAGTGTTCACAGGTGGTGCGGGAATGGCCGGAGAAGCGATGATGTGGGATGAGGTTGTGAAGCTAAAGGCGAAGGTGGTGGTGTGGCGTCATTGTAGTGTGGTTGGCGCTGTGGTGGGGATGGCATGGTTGTTGAGATGCCGTTTGTTTGAAATAAAAGATAGAGAAAGAAAAACGACTCACTCAAAGCATCGCAGCCCGGATGGATCACATAAATTCCCCCTATACAACGGGTTTGGGCTAACTACACATGTACCTATGGAGATATCTCACCTGAGGGCCCTTCATGGTGTAATGCAAATTTCCACAGCCGTAACACTACCCCCTCCCATTTTAACAGACTCGTCCCGAGTCGTCAAATTCTCGTGTGCCATCATGTGTAGTTCTCCCCAAGTACGTTTTACCTTCGGATCCCTGAGTGCGACATTCATGGAATTCGTGTCCACAAAATAAATAACCTGAGGGCTGAGTAAAGAACTAAACAAACCCACTCATTCAGACGACTTAAATAAAATTGCCGGCGCGAGACAGACATGCCGGGGGCGCACTCATATTTACAATACATCACACCTTAACCTTACAAATTTTACACGAAACCATGGCCCAGGATCAATGGACTCTGCAAAGAGAAAGCAGTGAGCGGGGAGCCAGGCTGCTCGCATACAGTCTCTGGCTCAAGCAATGCTGGTGACAGGGAACGTGGCCGGCTGCTCACACGCAGTCCAAGGCCTCCCCCTTTTAAAATGAACACAGTGAACCACAACGGTGCATGGGCTGCACAAACGCAGTCTCCTTGTGCGGCTGCCTACAGGGCAGTCCCTGCGGCACAGTGAACGATGCGGACTCAAGCCGACATAACTAAGGAACGGTGGATGGATGGTTGCAAACAAACAACAGTGCACGGGCTGCTGGTGCAGTCCCGTGTTGCGGCTGCCATCAGGGCAGTCCCTGCAAATTTGCGCGAGGATCCTGGCGCACATGGCAATGAACAAGGGGGGGGTGCAAATCAAAACAGAACGGGGCAAAATGACGAGGGCAGCCGGCATGGCATGGCAAAGGCAGCAGGCAAACACAGCCGGCGGACGATCCGACCGGCACAGGCCTTGCAGAAAACAGCTGCAGACGATCCGGCCGGTACAGGCCTCGCAGCAAAACAACAGCTGATGAAGTTGGCCAGCCTCTTGCTGTGCAGTGCAGGTTGGTGGAGGGAGTGCGGTGGTGCTGGCCACTCGGAAGGCCGGCTCGGACCTACCTCCCTGTCTCCCTCCCAACCTATCGCCTTTGCCTGTCACTGTCCATACCCACTCCCTTAATTTGTAAAATCCAATTTAGCCCCAACTTAATTTTTTTTGTTGTTTTTATTTTTATCCTTACTTCCCCACTATAATTTCGTCCCCTAACCCCCTTTACTGTCTCTGTTCGGCTAACCTATTGTTCCCGAGCCTACTCCCACCCCTACGTTCCCTTCCCGGAGGGGAATGAGGGAGAGCTAGCGTCCTGTGTCGAGGCCCAACTCAAACCTCAGGATGGCCTCCTCGGAGTTCAGCGATCTTTAACCCAAAGTGGGTCCAGCGGCCCACAACGAGAGCGAAGGGATGGATGGTGCGGAGGGGTACACTTCCTAATCTACCCTAACCATTAACTCTTAAACTACCCTGGGGCTTTCAACAAGCGCCTCTCGCTTAATCAATTGGTTCTAACAACCAGGATTGCCGTCGCCTGTGTTGGTGTCCTCACAATTTTGGGCCTTGCCCCCCAATTTTCTCTCGTGCCCTTGCACGGTTTCGTGGCTGGGACGCGTGGCTCCCTTGGCAGGCACTACCCTCTGCCGATTCTCCTACGATGGTACCCCCGGGCACTACACTGCCTCCGAGCTTACCAGCTCCCTAAACACTGGGGAGTGCCCTCCCTTGCGACTCCCCTGAAACGCTCACGTGGCAGGCTGGCTTCCCGGGCCCCTTTCCGAGGGTCACCCGTGCCCACAACACTGCCCACACGGCTAACGGCGCCCCGGGCCCCCGCATCATGCGGGTGCACCCGTGCCCACTACGCTATCCCGGCCCCCCATGGGCCCTTGGCCTACCGCGGCCGACTAGCCCGGTGCCCAGGGTACCCACTCAGCGATACTCACCTTTCGCAACCACACTCCCAGCCTGTCAACAGGGCTCCTGCACCCCTCCAAATGGGTATCGAGCCTTCATTCACACCAACAGCAAAACGACCTCCATTTTTCAATTTCGCTAACCCACTAACTCACTCTACACTGACCCCGGGGTCCCTTGGGCGGGAGTCACTCCTCCCCCCAATCACTCATCGCACCATGCATTCCACATTCGCTCCATTCACACAGACCCGCTGGCCTCACTCACTCACCAAGCACATGTTTCCACTTCACACCTCACACATCGCTGAACCCTGCCATCATGCTCACTACATCCCCTAACTAACTCATGCTCCCACGTCGTCCCTTACACTATAGCACGTTCCTTTTAACACTACGTAGCTAAGCTACGTCCCCTCCACACATCCAAAGTCTGTCACTGTCCCCAAATCCTCAGTTCGCAGGGGGATTTCATCCCTCCCAACTGGGCTCGTGAACTCGTTGCAAGGCTCTGTGAGCCTTGCGCCTCTGCGGGAGCGGCTGTTCCAGCACCGACTCCTCCGGCAAGACTTATCCATGAGGGCGTAAGGTCGCCCTTGTAAGGTCTCAGGCGGTCCGCGTGGACTATCCGGGGAAGGGCCCGTGGTCCCATTTTAATTTTCAGCACCACGTCACTGATTTGCGCCAGGACGACCCGGGCCCTGCCAAGGTGAGGTGAGCTTCAGGCATCTGCCCTTCCTCCGCCGGGGGTTGAAGAACCAAATCTTCGCCCCCGGTGGGTACTTGCTCACCTGGCTCCGGTGGTCGTACCTGCGCTTCATCTTTATGCCCGCCTGTTGGAGCTGGTGACGTGCGAAGGCATGGACCTTCTCCATGCCTTCCTCCAACCGACGGGCATAGCCCTCCCCTGGGGGCCTAACAAGACGCTCAGGCGTTGGACCGCACAATAAATCGACAGGGCTTCTCAGCTCCCGTCCATACATCAACAGCGCCGGACTACACGCGGTAGACCCGTGTTGGGACGCGCGATAGGTCATCAGGATGTACGGGAGATGTTCGTCCCAGTCCTCCTGGTTAGTGGCGGTGAAGAGGGCCATTGTTGTTTGTTGGACCAGGGTCCTATTGAACCTCTCCACTATGCCGTCTGACTGTGGTCTCAGGGGTGTTGTCCGTGTCTTTCGAATTTCCAGGAGTCTGCACACCTCTTTTAGTAATTCGCTCTCAAAATTTCGTCCCTGGTCCGTGTGCAGCTCCTGCGGAATCCCATACCGGCATGTAAATCCTTCCACGAAGGCCTTTGGCACGACCCCTGCTTCCTGGTTGGGAAGGGCAAAGGCCATTTGGTGAAATAGTCCATAATTACGAGGATGTACTTATTACCTTGGCGAGTGGGGGGGCAGTGTTCCCAAATTGTCCATGGCCACTAGCTCAAGGGGGGCCCCAACCTGATGGAGTTGGAGTGGGGCACTCATCCTCTGTGGCGGTCCCTTTTCGCAGTACAGGCGTCGCATGCTCGACACCAGTTCTGTACATCGTGCCCCATGTTAACCCAATAGAACCGCCGGCGGACCCGAGATTTTGTTTTGGTCCTGCCCAAATGGCCGCTGGCACGGGTACCGTGCACCTCTTTCAAAATTTGGGTCTTAAACCCATCAGGGACTATCACCAGCCAAGAAGTTTGTTCTGAAGGAATCTCCACCCACTTGCGATATAAGATGTTGTCCCTCATTTCTGGGGTCCTCCACTGAGCCCAGTATGCCTTTGTTCGCGCTCCGAGTGTGGCGATCTCCTCCCCACTGGGCCTCCTGTTTTCCTGGACCCATTTGTACACTGGCCCTATCACGGGGTCTTCCCGCTGGGCCGTGCTCCATGCCAATCCACCAAATTCCTCTCCCGCGGTTAGTGGCAAAGTTGGGCCTCCCACCCGGGCCGCACGGACTGGGAGTTTCGGGGAGGTGTCTTCCAATTGGTCCCTCTCCTCATGTCTCGTGCAATATCTGCAGTTTTCTCCCACACAGGGGCGTCGAGAGAGCGCATCGGCATTCCCATGAGCCTTACCGGCTCTATGGACCACACTGAAATCGTACTGCTGCAACTTTTCCAACCACCTTGCAATCTGGCCTTCCGGTTCCTTGAACCGTAAGAGCCATTGCAAGGAGGAATGGTCAGTTCGAACCAAAAATTTCCTCCCGTACAAGTACGGGTGGAAATGGCTCACCGCAGACAGCATAGCCAATAGCTCCTTGCGAGTAACGCAATAATTTCGTTCGGGCCTACTCATGGCCGACTGTAATACGCGATCACTCTTTCCATGCCCCCCTGTGACTGAGACAAGACTGCTCCCAATCCTTCCTGGCTTGCATCCGTGTCCAGGGTATACATCCCGTCATCGGTGGGGTACGCTAAAACGGGTGTGGATGTCAAACACCCCTTTAATTTGAGGAAGGCCTCCTGGCATTCCCCTGTCCAATTAAATCTCAACCCCTTCTCCGTCAACTGGTGAAGGGGCCTGGCTATCTCCGCAAAGTTTGCCACGAAGCGCCGGTAGTAGGAGCAAAGTCCCAAAAAGCTGTTTGACAGTTGAAGGCCCGGGCCGCTCCTCTACCGCTGTCATTTTTCCGGGGTCGGTCTTTACCCCCTCGCGGCCTATCACGTGTCCGAGATAGGCCACCTCTGTCGCGAACAAAGTGCATTTCTCCGGGCTCAATTTTAGCCCTGCCTGCCTGAGGCGCCCAAACACCTGGTCCAAATTGGCTATCTCCTGGGTGAATGTTTTAGCGTGTACCAGGACGTCATCTTGATACACCAGGCATGATTGCCATGGCATGCCGCCGAGCACACGCTCCATCAATCTCTCAAAGGTGGTGGGGGCGTTACACAAACCGAACGGCATCACAGTGAACTGATACAGTCCCTTCCCTGTGGAAAATGCCGTTTTCTCCTTCCCCCTCTTATCCATCTACACCTGCCAATACCCACTCTTGAGGTCCAAAGTTGAGAACCATTTAGAGCTTGCAACGGCGTCGAGGGTATCGTCAATTATAGGCAGGGGATAGGAGTCTTTGAGTGTCACGTTGTTCATCTAGTGATAGTCCACGCAGAAACGAGTGGTCCCATCCTTCTTTTTGACCAGCACAACCGGTGACATCCAAGGACTTCCCGAGGGCTCAATGACACCTGCATTGAGCATCTTTTCAACCTGTTCATCAGCCTCCTCTCTCTTGCTCCATGGGAGCCTTTGAGTAGGCTGACGGACAGGCCGGGCCCCATCGGTGTGGATCTGATGTTGCACCAGGCCCGTACGTCCAATATCCTCGGGTGACAAGGAGAAGATCCCCATGTGTCGGTCGACCAGTTTGTATAAGGCCTCCCGCTGGGCATCCTCCAAATCTACACTAATCCGATTTACCATCTCGCAAATGGGACCGGGCCAATTCCTAATCAAGTCTGGAGACTCCCTCTGGGGCCGGTCCGGCTCGACGTTATCGTCCCTCAGCTCTGCGACCTCTTTTACTGGGGTGCAATCTGCCACCTTCGTGCCCTTCCTGATAGTGCGTTGTTCTGTGCTCACATTTATCACCCGGACGGGCACTATTGGCCCGTCGGTACTTACCAGGGTGCGGCCCACGACTAAACCCGGGGTTGATGGCCCGACCGGTAGTTCCGCCAGGCCGCAGGAGCACTGCCACGTTGGGTGTGCTCGCCACTGGGTCGGGATCACTGCCTCGGCACCCGGGAGAATGACCACGGAGTTAGGAGCTTCCAGCTCCACCCTCTCATCCGTGCTCACGCCTCCTAACGGCAACTCCTCACCACCCAACTGCATGACCCCCCGGCCCAAGTCGATCTTACAACCACCGGCCGTTAGCACATCCAACCCTATTAAACATGGGTCGCACACCTTCGCTACCCAAACCTCTATCCTTGTTTTCACGGTGCCCAATTTAAACGACACGAAACCACGCCCTATGATGGGGGCCGTTGCCCCGGTAGCAAGTTGAAAACTATGATTTTGCAGACGGTGGATCTCATCCCACCCATCCACACTCAAATTAAGAACCACAGGGCTGATGATCGTGGCGCTTGATCCTGTGTCCACAACGGTGTCTACCCCTACGCCGGCAACTTTGCACCGAATTGTGAAGCTACCATTGCCAATTTGGCCACAATTGATGACCTGTCGCAGTTCTGAGGGCTCTTCTCCGTCCGAGTCTGCCGAACACGGCCCTCCATGTTCGGCACTTAGTTTCCCAGGGACTGGTGGGGGGGTGATGGTTGGGCCTGGGTATCCCTACTGGCCCGGGGTGGAGTTGGTCGTCTGGGGGGCCGTGGCTCTTCCCTTCGCGGGGGCCTTTCCCTGCACGGGGCGTTGCACTCCCGTTGCAGGTGGTCCCTCGCGCCACAATTATAACACCTTCTCTGGTAAGGTGTTTGCTTCTGGTACGCCGAATTATACCCCCCTCCATTCCGAATTGGGGTACCCCCTGATGGCCCATCCCCCGCCCTTCCCGGGCCCGACCGCCTCGGTCCAGATCTTGCCAACCGGTTATCAACCGCATTCTAGACCATCTTCTCGATGCGCGCCCGGTCGCCCATGGTAGCCACTCCGGCTTCCATCGCACCGTCGTTCACGGGGCCCACCTGTCGGACTGCCACCGCATGCCGCCCAGCCCTCCCAATGGCGTTCTGTCTGCCTCCCAGCAGGCGGCAGTATCAGTCGCCTTCTGGAGATTGTCCGGGCGCCATACGGTCAGCAATGCTCCGACATCGGTGCCCCCTATCGCTCGGAGAAAATTGTCCAGGGCAATCTCCTCCCGGTACTCCGGCGGCATGTTGGCGTGCGCGATCCCCACCAAGTGGCGAATGTCGTGTGCCAATTCTCCCAGTGGTTCCTGGGAGCGTCGTTTGCGCCCGTTGAGCTGAGCTTTAACAAGCTCGCTCTGCTGATCCATGCCAAATCAGTTTTTTAGGGCCGAATGGAGATCCTCCAGGGTCACCCCCTCACTGGGTACCGTGGTCAGGACTTCCAAGGCCGCGCCACGCAGGGCCGCCGTGTGTTGTGAAACACCCTGCACCTCGTTCCAGCCATTGCCTCTGGCAACACACTGGAACTGGGCCATATATGCCCTCAAGTCCGTCTTGCCATCGTACGGGGGTAGCGGCACCCTTGGTCCTTTTGAGGCCCCCCCTCCAGTTCCCAAGGGACTCCTGGAGGGGTGTACCTCCCAAGTCCCAACGGTGCCTCACTCCCGTAGGGTCCGAGCCATTTTCCCGGGGAATTTACCACCCCTGTCCGTGCCCCGCGTCGTCCCGCTTACTCTCCCAAGCCATCGGACTCGCACTCTGCACACCCACCGGAACAGTCATACTGGGTGCCCGCATTAGGCCAAATGACCCCGCGGCCTCTATTTTCCCCAAGCTCGGCATGCACACCCCCGCATCGGGCAACCCTCATACTCTGCCCTGTGACGCCTGCCCCACCTGGGCACGATCCGCCTCGAGGGAGCATATCCTCTCCCCCTGTTCCCGAAGGAGGTCACCCTGCCTCTCACACCAGGTCTCCGCACATTCCGCCAGTCTCCTCTCCATTTTCCCCTCCATTACTTCATTTAATTCTTCCCCTATCGTCCATAACGATATCGTCTAAAGTAAAAGTTCCTGATGATCAGAGATATCTTGGCGAGACTTGTAACAAGGAGAATGTGTGCTCTTTCCTATACTCGTGAAAGTAACCGTATCGGTGCCTGACTCTCTTAATAAAACCTCGATATCAAACTTTTTACAAACCACAACATCATTAGCTGCCTTATCCGCTGGAGCTGTGATGTAGCTATCATGGAGATCCAGAATATGTTTACTCGGCTTGTTCAATGAACAGTCGGGTGTATTTATAGGGTCTGTTAGAAAGTCTTTGATGTGATGCAACAGTTACACTCTGGTGTTACACACAGGGAGGGAACAGCACAAAATATTATTTGGAGCAAAAGTGTGTGTTGTAGTGGTGTAAGAATATGGACAATGTCGTTGAAAAGGTATATTGTCACATTTTTCAGTAAATACGTTAATAATATTCCCATTGCGAAAAATTCATAATCACGATGCAGAAAGAACACATAAATACATCTAACATCTCGTAGATTGTTGGTAGTTTTGGTGGAGATGACCTTTGTATCATGAGGTTGAGAATCGAGTTGAAAATAGTTTGCAGGAGATAACGCACTGAACTCATCCAGATGTTCAACATCGTTCAGAGAATCGAACTAATTGATGTTCAGAAATTATTTGTGAGGGTTCCACAACTGCAGGCCATGACAGGAAGATCCCAACTGAGAGAAAACGCTTTATCTGTCAGAAACATCAACAAATGGGAATGAACTACCGGGATACGTCATCAATCAAACTACTATCTACCAGTTCGAGTCTGCACTGGAGACACGTTGTGCTGAGCATCCATTGTTTTCCTCACCGAGGAGGCTCCAGGATCGTGAAGAGGGTCAAGCAAGTCATGTTTCACGTCTCGACATCCAGTAAATTGAGGAAATATTCAGTGGATTCACGACTCATGTGAAAAAGTAATTATCAATACAGTTTACATAGAGAGAGAGGGAGAGAAAGGGTGTTTGTACTTTTGGATGAAGATGGTCTGAGGTAATCAAACGATGCTTGAGAGGTCGAGCGGAGAAACATCGTTGGAGATGGAGGAGGAGGAGGAGGACACAGCGATGACGTTTTGGGGGCGTGGTCTGTTGTGTTGGGGTGGGCGTGGTTGGTTCTCCCACCCGAATGCCTTGCGGTGTTGAGCCAGGTGTATCTTCTGCATGGTTTGTGAAAGCAGGATCAACCTGGGATGTTGCAGGATCGATATTGGAACATCCAACATCGTATCTGGCCTTTGAAAAATTCTCCTCTCTGCGATTCTTTCGTCGCAACTGCCACCACTTTCTTGTCCGTTTTACTTTTGGTGGTTTCGGCACGTTAAGAACGGATGAGCTGTGAATGGTGAACAAGAAAAAGCAAAACATTAAATGTTTAAACGATTAAATCACAGAGATAATCCTTTTATTACCTGGTTTGCAGGACTCCAACCTCGTCTCAGTACACGATCCTCATCTTACAAACCTCTTCACACCCATTTTTCATCATTCCTTGTTTGTTACCACGTGCAGTGTCTGCCTGTTCACCGATCACTGCCCGATTAACCTAGTTATCATAGCCTGGTGTTGGTTTAGCGGTTAGGGTGGTGGATTGGGATCCTGCCATCCTTCTGAGATCAACGAAATGAGCACCAGGAAACTGGTCAAAGAGGCACTGCATCAATGGCTAAGCCGTGCCCCTAACCAATGATGGAACCAGCAGCCAAAAAAGCAGCACACGATGTGAACCTGGTCAGCACACTCCATCCTTCTCCATTGATCTCCAGCTCTTTATCTTATGATCTCTTTGTAATATCTACCATCTTACATCTTTATTTTGACAAAGATTTGTCCATGTAACTTATGGGGTAAATGAAAACCCGAAAAGGGGTACTTTGTGGGGGTCTGACCACACCTTCCCCTCTGAAATTTGTTCAGTTTTATTATTTTTGTGATCTAATATCACACTTCTTTGTTTTGACAAAAAATGGTCCATGTACCTCGTGGGTTAAATTACCACCCCAAAGGGGGTTTCAAAGGCGGCACCAAATTGGGGGGATCTGACCACACCTTTCCCCTTGAAAATTTAGTCGGTTTTATTATTTTTGTGATCTACCATCTTACGTCTTTACTTTGACAAAGTTTAGTCCATGTAACTTATGAGGTAAATCAAAACCCAAAAAGGGGTACTTTGGGGGGGGGGATCTGACCAAACCTTCCCCCCCCCTGAAGTTTGGTCAGTTTTATTATTTTTGAAATTTATCATCATAATACTTTGTTTTTACAAAGTTTGATCCATGTATTCGATGGGGGTGAATATAACCCCCAAAGGAGGTTTTTTCAAGGGGTTCTTGGGTCCCGACCCACTGACTGGGATGCAGGTGGCAAAGTTTTTGTGAATGACTAAAGTGAAACAGCTGTGAAAGGTAGGATTAAATGATCCCCAACCCCATTAATTTGTGGATGTCGGGAAGTATTTCAGGAATGCACAAAAAAATAGAAAATAAAATAACCAATTTATTTCTTCCAAATTTGAACAGGATTAGAAAACATCACCGGGTTACACGGGGTCATCCTCATGACTTCATGTGTAAATATGTCCGATAGTGCGACTGGAGAGAGGAAGTAGCACAAGGCCGTGGTAGCGAGCTGGGAATTGTTCGGTAGACTTTGTGTGGAGGAAACACATGCTGGCGTCTATGCCTCCACCTTCATCTGGTCTGCCTGGGGGTCCAGCATGATCAGTGGGACATTCATGGAACGGTCGCGAGGAATATCGGTTGTGATTTCACGATTGTGATCTTCTCTTTCGGTAGGGTTTATATAGCGGTGACTTCCGATCTTCCTTCTTGTCTTTCTCACCAAGGCGGCACTTGCTGCAAGTCCGTTCAGTTTGCCGTTTAGATTTGGCAGCCGCAGCCATTTTCAGCCGCTCAAACGGTCTGACATGAAGAGATGTCTGAGATGGTTTTAAAATAGCAGAATTAGCTTCAGCATGTCTGTACACAAATGACGAAACACCGAGATCACCCAAATTGGACAACTCGAGCAAGCAACACGTTGAATCATGGACAACGGCAGGATAAATTGGTGGCCATCTTGTAAAAATGGCCGCCATCTTGGAATTTCAATTGGCGAGTCCATTGGATTTCAAGAATGAGCCTCTGAGAATATCCATGGCAAGTTTCATTCTTACATCACCATTTGAAGGATTCTCCTCAAAATAACCTGTTATCCACTCGACTCTATTGTGTCATGAGAATCCAGTTCAACTCTTTGTCCATGGATCATCAGAAGCTGGTGATGGCATTAGTCGGTGGATTCGTGTTGGCATGGAAGAGCTATTCATCCTTTCTCTGACCTTCCAAGAGAGACCACATTCTCAACCCTGATTCACCCCTGCCTGTGCTGCTGCGATCGCCCATCGAACCACCTCGAGAAAGTACCACCATGATGGCTCTCGTCAGATTCGACACATATATCATCTTGCAAGCAAGTGCTTGTAAAAGGGGTGTTTGGGAATTTCAAGCTGCAATCGTCAGAGTCTGGACGGAATTATATCCCAGCTCAGCGGCCTGGTCAAACATTCCCTGAGAGTTGTGAAGTGTTCTCAACCGAAATAAGTCATCCACAGGACCACACCTGTCGTCTTCAATTTGACAAAAGTACTTACCTCACCTGTTGATAAATCCAATATGTTTTCCGCTCGTTTTACAGCAAACTCCACCCTTGACTATCAAGGATTTCCTTTGTCCGGTTGTCCCTCCTGGATGAACTTGAACATTTTAACTCTGACAAACACCCAAGAGAGTGTCCCAGATCATCATCCAGAGACTTGATATCCCGAAAGCCGCTGGTCCTGATGGAATTCCCACGATTGTCCTCAACGTGTGTTCTCTTGAGCTCCTGTTCTTTCAATATGATGGAGTCCATGTTTGTCGAACTCCACATCCCCATCTTGTTGGTAAACAGCATCTGTTGTTGTGGACAAAGGTTCTGGAGAGAAGTCCGATCTCCTCCTTAAACTCCGCCCACCATGGCGTCGGCCAGAGGAAGTGAAGGTGAAGGTGATGCTGGTGTTGCAGTTGGTGGTGGTGTAAAAATAAAAGAAGACCCTGACTATCAAAGTAACTTTGCAGCGCATGAACATTCAATTACCCATTAGACACAGGTAGGGAACTATCTATCCACATTTACTTATCAAAATAACTGAGCTATAGGACCTGTATGTTGTGTGCTCATGGCTTCCAGATTCGTAACAATACAAGGTGTTGTCAAGAATTGGCATGAGAAAATTAATATACCAGAGATACAATGACTAAACGGGGGAGGTTGGCACTTTCAGTGCACATCAGTGCACTTTCAAATAAGATCCAGTAGGCTATGACCTGCGATCATCACGTTAAACTATCATCAGCAAATACGGCCAGCCTGAAGATACCACAAAGTCCACATTTAAAGCAGTCAATTACACAGAGGTAAGGTTATGCACAAAGCACTAGATATGGGATATGCAAAGCACCAAACACAACATTTAACTTAAACATCAGAAGTACAAAGCAGCCGACCACGGCGGGTGCTGACCACAACCACAACCGCAACCTTTTTTCTTTTCTTCGCCATTTTCGAATATCCATGTCTTTTTCTACTGCTGCTAACCAGCGTTCCCCATGACTCGTCCCTCGTGACTCGTGTCACTAATGTCGCGACTCGCGACATTTGTCGGTTGACTGTTTTATTTATTAAATGATGCATGCACCAAAAACAGGTTTTATCTGCATAATTTCAAATGCAATCACGATTGCAAACACACATATTTTTAATTTTTATTATAAAATTACTTTTGTAAGATGGTGGGTTGTGAAGGTCACGCGGTGCACTTCATCTTTAATTATGTAAATTTATGTCTTTTCCTTATTCATATTATCATATTATGACGATATTACATTTATACCTGACTTACAACCAATCAGGTAACCTACTTAATCGGGCCTCCATATCGAATACGCTGATTGGCTATTCCTTAAAACTAAATGATCCACGATATATTACATAACCACCCACAGCATCGACATTCGACACGAGGTCTTGCGGCTGTCTGTCGTCTTGGCTGCTGGCGTTGGTGCTTGCGTTAAGGCGCTGTCACACCTTGACGATTTAGCCAGCAATGGCAACGTATAAAAATGCATGTAAAACGTTGGCGTACATTGAAATTTTGATGTTTTTTTTCAAGTTTTGGTCGTATTCATAACGTGTTGGTCGTATGCATAACATATTAGTAACGGGCACAGAACGTTTCGTTGTCTTATAGATAACTTATACCAACGAATGCTTAGCCTGTTGTCGGCGTTCACAACCTATGCCCAACGATAGTTTAACTTAGGTATAACGCGCTGCACGTATCGCCGACGAACTCGTGGCGTAGCCTATTAAAAACCTGCCGCACGCCGATTTAAATCATAACCGCCTGAGAATTGGAAGTGTCAACCACGCAGTCACACCTTGACGATTTAGCCAGCGTATGCCGACCTATGAAAAATGTCTAAAACGCTGGCACACGTCGAATACGGAATGGGTAAGTGGTGTATACGTTAAGAGCACGCTGAAAAACGATGAAGTATGCTGTCATATTTCGTGGTACGTCTTGTACGTCATTAAATTTCAAGCATGCTGAAAATTTTACGACGTACTTGCACCCAAATGCCCCCCCTCCTAGCGACGGGCCTGGAGGCATATTGATGAAATCTATTTGCAGGTGTGCAAAAGGACCCCAGGGCAGGGATGACCGCCAAGCTCACGTGTTTTACCTGTCTGTTGGTTGTGCTGTTGACATACCTGACAACTCCTGCAGACTTCTCCTCCTCGAGGACTTTGTTCTTCATCATGAAGTGTTTTTCCAGATGGTCCCGTTCCATCTGGTGATGATTTTCCAACTCAGCAGCCTGCTGCTTCAATACTTTAATCTCCTCTGCCTGAGCCATATCTCGGTCCCTTGTATCCGTCGATACTTCAGCTAAATCCACCTCAATCTGATGTGCTGCTTCAGCTGCTTGTGATTTGTCATTTTGTCGTCATTATTTTTCTTGCTGTCCGTCTTAGGATTAGAATTGCTTGCATTTGCCAAAGGTGACTTTCTGATGTTCCATGTGTTTTAGCAATTCTCGCAAATATCTGTTCTCCTTGCACGATTCCCGACATCTCCCTCCTATTGTTACTTTAAGAAACAATGTTTTATTAAATCACAACCAAGCATATTCTTAATTCAGGCCAGCAGATGATCCAGCTCTGTGGTGCAGACAGACCGCTCCCTGATAGGAGTCCATCCTTAGGGGTAAGTGGTGTATACGTTAAGAGCACGCTGAAAAACGATGAAGTATGCTGTCATATTTCGTGACAGCTCCAGACAGCTTTCGTGATAGCTCCAGATGGTCCCCATGGCAGTCGAAGAGCTCCACCTGCTCCCTTCTCACCCAGGAAGAGCTATCCGCCCCACAAAGATGGAATCGCATGCCAACCTTTCTGTTTAACAAATCTCTCAGCAAAAAACTTCATCCAAAAACTGGTCCAAACCCATCTGGTCCAAACCCATGAGCATTTGGTGCACATCCATTTCCAGCTCCATTTTAACATTTTCGTCTCTCTCTTCAAGTGATATATACAAAGCATCATCAATCACAGGTATTCGGCACATAGAAGAACACATATTACAGGCAAGTGATATATCGGGAGTCGGGGAAGAGAGGGGGGGGGGTTGTACAAGTGGTTGTGGGGAACCGGGGAAAATTGTCCCATTTATTGAAGTGTCCCTTTCCCCTTTTCTTGCTCATAGGGCCATCTCAGGTTCGGGTTAGGCTATGGGCTTCTTGAGTGTTGTCTTTGGATACCATCCTGTAACACACTTTCGCAAGCCAGCCATAATGGCTGCTTTGATTACAGACAATATGATGAATATTCCAATCAATACGGCCAATCCTGTCAATAGGAACCTGAGAATAGCTCCTCCCCAACCTCCAAACAATCCTTGCAACCATGCTCCGAACTTCCACCCTGGATTGTAATCATGATATTTTTCAGCTTCCTTCCTTATATGTCCTGCGAGATCATGGATATTCTCTGAATTATCTGGAATATACGTGCAACATTCTTTGCCAATTACAGCACAAGTTCCGCCTTTTAAAGCAAGTGTCATATCCAAAGCCACCCTATTTTGCATTGTCATTGTCCTCAAGGTGACTAACTCCGCATTAACCTTGTCAAATCCATCAGCAGTTTCATTTCCCATGACTTCCAACGATGCTGCCATTTTAATGAGTTCCCTTCCTGCGACCCAGGATCCATATCGGGGGAAAAGTACCATTGTTGCAAGTTCCCCAGTTGATATGGCCCTCTTCCGTCGTTGTTGATTTACCTTAGATAATGGACCAGTGATCAAACGCATGTGTGGCACGATAAAGGCCAAGAAACAGGACCCGGTCCAATTAAGTGGCAACCAAGGATAGGCTCCAAACCCACATACAAAATATGTGCCATTGGATGCAATCTCAGCATATGTTCCATTTTTTCACTTCCGGTTGTCGTCAATGTCATTTATCTCTATGGATGAGTTACATGAAGAATTCCCTGCATAAAATTTGCTGCGAGGATTTGTCCAAGTAAGACAAAGAAACCCAGCTCGTTCGTACGCAATCCTGAAATACGGAGGTCTTTTCTTTAGGTTATAAGGAGGATACCGTGCACCTGCAAAGACTGTACATGTTGAGTTACTGGTTCTGTTCAAATTGTAGTTGTGGTACCCAGCAGTTTCACAGTAATCTATTTCCTCAAATAGGATTGCAGATAATGGCAAACCCGTCTTCAAGGATTGCCGAAGATAGGTGCATACCCAACACTTAGTTTTATTGCTCAACATTGCATATCTTTGTGACAAGAGTAGGAAGGTATTAATCCCATGTGTTCCCAAGTCATGCAAATGCTCAGCATGGTTTCCAATTGCTCTTTTCCCTCTCTGTTCGATTGGCCAATTGTCAATTTGCCATTAGTCAATGCTCGGCACTTGTTAGTTTCTCTGGGACTGGCGGGGGGGGTGGTGTTGGGGGCTGGCTATTCCGGTTTGCACGGGGTGGAGTTGGTGGTCTGGGGGGCCGGGGCCTTTCCCTGCGCGGGGCTCTGCACTGCCGCTGCAGGTGGCCCCGCTGGCCACAGTTAAAACACCTCACCGGGTAAGGTGCATGCCTGCGGTATTCCAAATTATACCCCCCTCATTCCGAATTGGTGTATCCGCCAATGGCCCATCACGTGTCCGCCCCTGAGCCGCCTGCCATGGCCCAGACACTGCTTACCGGTGCTCGACCATGTCCCAGACCATTCCCTCCAGTTCCACTCGGAAGCCAAGACCAACCCCGGCTCCTGGTGCACGGTTGTCCACGGGGCCCACCTGTCGGACAGCTAACGCTGTCCCATCGGGTGCTTCCCATCGGGTGGCAGCGTCGGCCGCCTTCTGGAGGTTTTCCGGGCGAAATGTTGTCAGCAGGGCCCCAGTGTCGGTGCCCGCAAGAGCCTGGATGAAATAGTCCAGGGCAAGGTCTTCCTGAGAGAGCGGCGCCATATTTGCATGCGCGATCCCGACCACGTGGCGAATGTCGTATGCCAAATCACCCATTTTTTCGTGCGGCTGACGTTTACGCCCACTGAGCTGAGCTTTACAAGCTCGCTCTGCTGCTCGACTCCAAAACGGTTATTTAGGGCGAAACGGAGGCCTACAATGTTATCTCTCCCGGGGGCATTGTGGTCAGAACCTCGGCCGCCGCGCAGAACAGCGCCGCCACGAGATGGATCCCACTCTCCTCCACGCTCCAGCCATTACCCCTGGCAGCGTGGTCAAATTGGCCCAAATACGCGCTCATGTCGGTCTTTCCGTCGTACGGAGTCAGCGGCACCGTCCGGCTTCCTGGATTCCGAACCTCACTCACCAGTCCCTGAGGGACAAATGGAGGGGCCGGATCCCCCTGATTCTGGCGGTGCCCTACCCCCGCGGAGCCCGAGCCATTCGCCCGGACAATTTGTTAACCCCGTCTGGGTCGGTGCGTGCCCCGCACCGTCTTGCGTACTTCCCCATGCCATCCCGCTCGCATTCCGCAAACACTCCGGAACAATCATACTGGGGGCCTGAATTAGGCCAAGAGACCCCGAAATCTCTGCCCCCCCCCCAAACTCGGCATTCATGCCCTCATGTCATGCAACTGTCCTACCTCGTTCAGGCTCGCCTGGTCGCAATCTACTTCGAGAGAGCATATTTTCTCCCTCTGTTCCTTAAAAAGGCCATCCTGCTTCTTGCATCGAGTCTCAATACATTCCACGAGCTCCGTTTTAATTTCCCTTACCTTCCCCTCCATTCGTGCATGCTCGTCTTTTACCTTATTCAGTTCGTCCCTTACCCGCTCTATTTCCCCTTGTGTCTCTACTAATTCCTCCTTTGACAATTTAAACCCTTATTTTTTCTCGTCCACGTGTTTTTCGACGGAACACGGAAAAGAAACTCCGCAGCGTACACATGTAATTCCCGCTAGACACAGGTAGGGGGCCCTAACTATAAACACACACTTACCCATATAACTGTTCTATAAGGACCTGAATGTTGAGTGCTCATGGCTGCGAGATTCGTCACAATATGACGTCACACACACACACACACACACACACACACACACTATAATATAATATTATATAATAAGTGAAAATGTTTCGGGTTTTCACCATGTTTGAGCTATTTACATTCTTTATACTTTAAAAAGAGAAGAAAATAACTCCAAAGAAAATAGAAAGTAGGCCTCAACTTTTGAGGCAGCATGGCTCGTCCATCGGTTCCACGAATACGTCCTCGTCAATATCCATCGGTTCCACGAATACGTCTCCTCAATATCCATTGGTTCCACATGTAAGTCCTCGTCAATATGCATCGAGTTTTATTAATGATGTTCGTTGGATTTCAGTTCTTTGTCCATGGATCATCAGAAGCTGCTGACGGTATTACTCGGTGGATTCGTGTTGGTATGGAGCTATTCATCCCTTCTCTGACCTTCCAAGAGAGATCACATTCTCAACCCTGATTCCCCCCTGCCTGTGCTGCTGCGATCGTCCATCGAACCACCGAGAGAAGGTACTGCCATGATGGCTCTCGTCAGACTCGACACATATATCATCTTGCAGGCAAGTGCTTGAGAAAGGGTGTTTGGGAATTTCAAGCTGCAGTCATCAGAATCCGTACGGAATTATATCCCAGCTCAGCGGCCTGGTCCAACATTCCCTGAGAGTTGTGAAGTGTTCTCAACCGAAATAAGTCATCCACAGGACCACACCTGTCGTCTTCAATTGGACAGAAGTGCTTACCTCACCTGTCGATAAATCCAATGTGTTTTGCCGCTCGTTTTACAGCAAACTCCACCCTTGACAATCAAGGACTCCCTTTGTCTGGTTGTCCCTCCTGGATGAACTTTAACGTTTTAACTCCGACAAACACCCAAGAGAGTGTCCAAGATCATCATCCAGGGACTTGATATCCCGAAAGCCGCTGCTCCTGATGGAATTCCCACGATTGTCCTCAACGTTTGTTCTCTTGAGCTCCTGTTCTTTCCATATGATGGAGTCTGTGTCTGTCGAACTCCACATTCCCATCTTGTTGGTAACCGGCATCTGTTGTTATCGTGGACAAAGGTTCTGGAGAGAAGTCCGATCTTCCCATGGACTCCCGTTATATCAGTGGCGATCGGTTTCTCCAGAACAAAATCTTAACTCCAGGATGTAACAAATGCACGAACAAGGAAACAAACTTTATTACAACACACTGTACATCACTTTAAACTCTTAACTATCACTGTAATACTGTGCATGTATACCATGATGGAGATCAAATAATAATAACGTGTAAGATGTGTAACTTCTGGAAGGCAGGGTTTTCTTTTATTTTTACACCACCAACGTCAACTACAATAACGCCAGCATCACCCTCACCTTCACCTCGCTCTGACCGACGCCACTGCCAACGTGCGTGCAGAGCCCACGCAGGATAATATTCCTCTGCCTGTTAGGTGGGCGGTCCGCAGCGACGGCCATCACGCCCCCCCCCTCGCCGCGGTCCAATCAACGGCCTTGGCGCCCGTTTTGGCCAATGACAGGGCGACGAGCGCATTCTATGCGCCAAAACCGTCCAGTGAGGGAAAGTGGGGAGGGAGGAGGCGTCCCCACCCCCTCCCCCCCAGAGAAGGGTGAATAAGGTTGCGGCATGATCAGACGATGAGAGATCCTTCCTCCACAAGAACCGCAAGTCGGTTGCGCGCCGTCTCTCTGTCGGTGAACTGGAGAGCTTTTGAGATTATTGATGACCATCGAGCAGGCAAGGTTGTGGTCAATCTGATGGGCACGTTGAACGAGTGTGGAGTTATCAGCCCTCGCTTTGACGTTCAACTGAAAGACTTGGAGAGAGGGCAGAAACCTCCTGCCCTCTCGACAGTTTGGGATACAGAGGAGAGTTTTGGTTTCCGCGACGCGTGCGGAATGGAGCTCTGGATTCTTTCATCGCATCTCGACGCTGGCCTGGTTCGCCCGTGTCAGCCGAACCACACGAGGTGGACAGGTCCATGTCCTTCTGGGTATCTGTGTGTGTGTGTGTGTCTGTCGGTGGGCCCGTCTGTAAGTAGGAATTGTTTAAGTGCTCTTTGCTGTACATACTTGCATCTCCATAGTCGGGTAACTCTGCTTCTTGCGTGTTCCCCCCTTTCCCCCATGATAAATAAATACAGTTGTTAAATGTATCAGTTCGTTGCTGTGTTTCTTCCATTGTCCCCCACCCCCCAATTGGTTGATTATTGTGGGGTGCTGATTGGTTGTTGAATGCATGTTACCGATTTGTCGGTACATTGTGCTCATCACAGTCCGATGCCCTCAGTGTATTACAAGTTGTAGTTGTCGGTGTCGATTTGTTGATCAGGGAGAGACAGATATCATTAATGGCTATCCTGTT
>NW_028222887.1:22500-25000 GCF_056783735.1 Eptatretus burgeri | reverse complement strand
CTCAAGGTACAAATCCCCATGGAGTTTGGTAATTAATTGTTAAAATGGGAATCCCATCCGAGTTATACGTCATGACGTCATCATTCGATTCCTCTTTACCCTCGTTTACACCAACTCAGATGAACGTTTCCTCTCTTCGTGGGACCCCTGCACCGGCACACAATGGCCTCATCATTTCGAGGTCGACGGTGGGATGTTCCACCTGCCCGAGGAACTTCTGGCTGATGAGACGAGTGACTCACCTGTACCTGCGGGTGAAGGTACGCTCATTGATTGAACCGACACCCGAACCCTGTGAGGCACCAGGACGAGAGTTTGTAGTTTGTCCGGTATTTATCATGGAACAGGAAGTTAAAACCTGATGATGTTTCCTTCCGAACATTCACGACCGAAACCACTGCTCGGTGGCCTTTTTGACCCCCGACCGTAAGCCCCGTGTCCCCAATGGAGCAGGAATTTCTGCTCTGACATGCACTGGCAACTTTGTACTCAGAATAGAAGGGTGTGTTTCTTTCTAAATAATGTCCAATCAATTGAATTGGCCACAGGTGGACTGTAATCAAGTTGTGGAGACATCTCAAGGACGATTGAAGGAAATTGGATGCACCTGAGCTCAATCTGGAGTGTCATAGCAAAGGGGCTGAATACTTATGGACGCAAGACATTTCAGATTTTCACTTTTAATTAATTTGAAAGCTTTGTAACACCCGAGGAATGGAGAAGAATTCTAGCTCACAGGTCAAGCTGTCTCAGAGAGAGGTTGAATTGGGGTTCTCCGAGCCATGAAGGACAATGCGTGACTGGAAACAGGTGAGGAGAGAGTGGAGTAACGGGAAGGCTGCCTGAGCGATAAGCCAAGCGAGGAGATGCCTGCTTTGAAGTCATCTCCAAGACAACAGCAGGGAAGTAGATTTGGCGAGTATACCGACCAGGAGATTGGAGCGACCAACATACAGCGGGGTGAAGTTGGTTCTTTGTAGTCAGCGAATGGGGTCACGAAAGCATCCCAGGCTCGGCATACAGTGGACTCCCGATTCCTCCTTTACTGTTTGAGTCAGTTTTAAAATTAACTTTGTCACATGAAATTCAGAGAATGTGCCTTTCTTGCTCCACATTAAATTGAGCAGCTCAGGGGAAAGCCTTTCTCTCCTTTGTCTCCTCCGTTCTGTCTCTTACATTATTCCGCTCTCCTGTCTCCTCATCCAAACCGTCGGTATTTTATATCTTCCACGCTGTCGGTGCCTCTAACATTAAGAGTTGTTCATCGTTGCCAAGACCAATGCAGCTGCTGTCAGTGTCTCTTATCTCGTTTTGTTGCCATTGCTGAGTCCGATTCGACAGCATCGTCGGTGTCTCTTATCTCGTGTTGTGGTCACTGCTCTGGCCATTTCAGCCTTGCTTGGTGTTATTGTGACCCGTCCAGACTTTCAACAGGTAAAACGATTCTTTAACCAAAGTACAAAACAATTTCTTCACCCCAGTACAAATAACTTTCACACACAGCACAATTAAACACGTTATACTGGTCCGAAACCCGATCTGGTGAAATCACACAATTCATATGTTTGTAACAACAGGAATTAATAATAATAATTCATGTTTTGTGTTCGATGGGGTGATGCAAGAGACTGGGGAAAAGGGCGGGAAAACCCGGAATTAATTTATTTATTCCACTTTAAACCTCTTTATGCTTTTATTTAAATTTAATTATACACTTAAACACTTCAGAACACAAATCTCTCCTTCAAAATACTTCCAAGTACCGAGCTGTATATCGATGTATAGCACGAGAAGGCGTGGCGTGTGAGAGGGAACAATGTCAGGGTGAAGGAGATTCTACCAATATTATGTGGTGACGTCAGTAAACTTCTGGATTTTTAAAAACGATCTTTTAAATCATTAATTAATTAAATTTTACGGAAATATATATATTTGAACACTGCATGGGATATCGTATTCTGTGAATCCTCTCGTTACCTCCGTCACTGAAGGTGGACAGAGGTTACGTTTCCACCCCTGTCCGTTTGTCTGTGAGCATGTTATCTCAAAAGGTTGTGGACGAGTTGTGACAAAACTCGGTGGATGAGTTCTGCAGGTGACAAGAACAAGCCGATTCGATTTTGGTTCAGGTCTGTATCCCGATCCGACCCATCAGTGGGATACAAAACGTAAACTGTTCAGCATGGCGGAGGTACGCGCTCCACCGAGTTCCGTTCTTGTTCATGTGGTGTTGCTGTATGACAGGCTTTATGGGCCGAACGACCTCCTTCTGCATCAAAGTTCCTTGTGCATCCTTGTGTAAGTCTTTCACGAACCAGCTGACCAGGCCCGACGTTCGACTGGAGGGGGCAGGGATTTGTATTTTGCTCTTCGTGCCGACACTGTACGAGTACAAACCCAGTATTTTTTTGGTGTTTTTATGGGTTTTTTTCTCCGGAACCGCTTGTCGAATTGAGAGGAAATTTTCACTGCAGGTGCGACTGCTCGTGAAGAATGTTTT
>NW_028222887.1:0-20000 GCF_056783735.1 Eptatretus burgeri | reverse complement strand
TGACCTCGGTGATCGACTACAATCTTCATCAACTGAAATCTGCTGCAGTGATCGACTACAATCTACTCGAAACACCTTGAAGGGAGTGTTTTTTATACTCCCTGGACAAGTTGTACAACTTCCGTGAGTTTGATTTATTATTTAACGATAACATCCTGTTTTCCAGTTATCCCGTCCAGCGGTTTATTCTCTGAAGGTTTTCATACAGAGAATCTTCTATCTACGAAATAATTTCACAATTAAATTTCTTTCAATTACTTTTTCGTGACTAGTTCTCAAATTTAAAATTACTTTCTTCAAAGTATCTCGCCCCTCTGATTTTACAACGTTTCAAGTGGAACTCCAGCCATAACTGGTTGGACTGAAATCCTTATCCGAAAAATCTGAAACTTTATTTATCTGATACATGATTCAGATAACAGTTAACAATGGTAATATTGTTCAGAATGAACGTGCAAGGTGAGACTATTTGCTCCACGAGTGCTGTTCAAGTTGTAAAAGTGATTTATTGATGTTTTTGCTCCATTGTCTCTTTGCAGAGAAAAAATGTGAAACGTCTTCACGTGTCAACTGTTCCTCGTCGGTGGACGGAGAAGTTTCTTTCGATCATCACCCGACAGAGACTTTGTGTCAAGATGGTGAGAAGTTTGGGGTTGGGTCTACAAACAACAACAACTGCAACAGGTGGATCATTGTCTTGCAACAGGAGAAACAAAGAAGTGAGAAGACAAACAAGTTTTCTGTTACCAACAAGGACTTCACCTCCTCATCGTGTTTAAAAGGAGGTGTAAAAATATGCACAGGTGAGACGTCACACAGGTGCAGTGTGTGTCATAACGAATTTGCTTCTTCTTCATATCTGTTGACACATCAAAGAATACACACCCACAAGAAACCCTACAATTGTTCTGTGTGTGACAAGGTCTTTGCTCATTCATCATCTGCATCTAGACATCAAAGAATACACACCAGAGATAAACCCTACAAGTGTTCTCTGTGTAACAAAGCGTTTAATCAAACATCGAACTTACATTCACATCAAAGAATACACACCGGGAAGAAACCGTACAAGTGTTCTGTGTGTGACAAAGCGTTTAATCAAACATCGACCTTCCATTCACATCAAAGAATACACACCGGAGATAAACCCTTCAAGTGTTCTGTGTGTGACAAGGCCTTTGCTCATCCCTCAACTGCATCAGCACATCAAAGAATACACACCGGAGAGAAACCTTACAAGTGTTCTGTGTGTCACAAAGCGTTTAATCAAACATCGAACTTACATACACATCAAAGAATACACACTGGAGAGAAACCCTTCAAGTGTTCTGTGTGTGACAAAGCGTTTAATCAAACATCGAACTTACATACACATCAAAGGGAGCACACCGGGAAGAAACCCTACAAGTGTTCTGTGTGTAACAAGACCTTTGCTCATCCCTCAACTGCATCAGCACATCAAAGAATACACACCGGAGAGAACCCTTAAAATTGTTCTGTGTGTAACAATGCGTTTAAAAATACATCAACTGTATCTGGACATCAAAGCAAAAGATTTCCAGGAACAGGTGCAAGTATATGATGCCACACATGGGATGGAAATAACAGCAAATCCAGCGCCATCGATTGCAAAGAAGAGAAATGAGAAAACAACAAAAAGATACATCAACAAATATATTCCGACAACTGGGAGAACGATAAAAGAGCAGGAAGATTGTAAAAAGATCTGGAAAGAGTTGGGGAGAGACAAAGAAGGAACTTTGCAGTGGCTTGGAAGACGTCATGTTTACTGGGATGGAGAACGAGTCAGAGTAGTGTTTATAGAAAGTCGAAACGCCACTTTCAAAATTTTCACCTCTTGATGCTTTTTAACCTGCAATTAAATCAGACTTTTGACACCTTTATTTACACATCGTAACCCACAACTTCCAAGTGAAAAATAAATTACACAAATTTCAGAAAATTAATTCAAAACACAAAACTAGAATATCTTTGTTGGATAAGTGTCCACCCCCCTGAAAACGGCAATTGTAAACAAGCTCAGGTGTAACCAATCACCCTCAAAATCACACACCAGGTTAATTGGCCAACACCTGTATAAACTTGCAGTGATTCTGATCGTTTCAGAATAAAATCAGCCGTTCCTGCAGGTTTCCTCTGCTGGGAAGTGAATTTCAAAACAAAGACTCAACCATGAGCACAAAGGAGCTTCCAAAAGACCTCCGGGATAAAGTTGTGGAAAGTTACAGATCAGGGGATGGGTATAAAAATATTTCAAAGGCCTTGAATATCCCTTGGAGCACACTCAAGACAATCATGAAGAAGTGGAAGGCGTATGGTACCACCAAGACCCTTCCGAGATCAGGCTGTCCCTCCAAACTGGATGACCAAGCAATGAGACTGATCAGAGACCATCAAGAGGCTAACAGTAACTTTGAAAGAGCTTCATGCCTTCAGGTCAAAGATTGGTCAATGTGTACATGTGACAACAATATCCCAAGCAC
Source organism: Eptatretus burgeri (assembly GCF_056783735.1). Lineage (NCBI taxonomy): Eukaryota > Metazoa > Chordata > Myxini > Myxiniformes > Myxinidae > Eptatretus > Eptatretus burgeri. The sequence goes on along the minus strand of NW_028222887.1, from coordinate 17,496 downwards.
TCAAGAACTCTTGCCTGGACAGTAGGGTTGCAAGAAGGAAGCCATTACTCAAAAATCCCACCTTGAGTCACGTTTGAGGTGTGTAAAAAAATATTCCGGAGATTCTGAAGCCGTGTGCCAAAACGTTTTGTTGTTTGATGAAACCACAATGGAACTTTTTGGCCGAAATGCAAAACGCTACTTTGGCACGTACACAACAAAGCACATCAACCAAAGAACACCATCCCGACTGTGAAGCATGGTGGTAGCAGCATCATGTTATGGGGATGTTTGTCATCAGCAAGGACTGGGACACTTGTTCAGATAGAAGGGAAAATGGATGGAGCAAAATACAGAAAAATCCTGGAGAAAAACCTGCTCTCCTCTGCAAGAAAGCTGAAATTGGGACGGATGTTCACATTTCACCATGACAACAACCCGAAGCACAAAGCCAAAGCTACACTGGAGTGGGTGAGGAACAAAAAGATAAATGTCCTTGAGTGGCCCAGTCAAAGCCCTGACGGAAATCCGATCGAAAATCTGCGGCATGACTTAAAGATTGCTGTCCATCAACACTCCTCATGCAGCTTCACTGAGCTTGAACAGTCGAATGGGCAAATATTGTCGAATAAAGGTGGGTAACATTGTTGAAGAACACTCCCAACAGACTCACAGCTGTAATTGCTATCAAAGTGTTCCACCAAGTCAGGGGGGGGTGGACACTTATCCAACCAAGATGTTCTAGTTTTGTATTTTTCTGAAATTTGTGGGTTTTGTTTTTGATTTGGAAGTTGTGGTTTCGTTCTGTAAATAAAGGTGTAAAAAGTCTGATTTCATGAAATTTAATTCCAGGTTATAAGGCATCAAAAGGTGAAAATTTTGAAAGGGGGTGTAGACTTTCTGTAGACACTGCAAATACCCAACACCAAGGATACTTTAAGAAGATGTCAGGATGGAGTCAATTAGGACAGGTGTAGGTTCTGCAAGGTAGAAATAGAAAACACCATCACCTTCTCTCGGGATGTAAAAATCTCATGTCAGAACACCTGTTCACACAAAGGTACAACAAGATATTCAGAGCGATCCACCGTCATGTGCAAAAACATCAATATCCCAGTCTCAGAAAACTCTTGTAAGAGTTTCGCCTTGATCTGTTCAGCCGTTTCAGAGAAGAAGACTTTTAAAGTTATTAATTTTCAATCCAATGTGGCTGCCGTACCATGTGACCTATTACAACATAAATTTAAATTCTCCCTCCAATGGTGGAGTGGTTCATGCTTGTTAAGTTTTGTGTTGATCAGCCAAGGTGCCTTTTTCTATCCAAGATGGAGGCCAAACCATGTGACATCATAATTTTTACCATATTTGCAGACCTTGTTGTTTATGATAGTTGCCAAGTTTCACTTTGATAGGATAAGTGGTTCCAGAGAAAACATTATTTAATATTTTTCTTGAATGCAACATGGCTGCCAAACCATGTGACCTATCAATTATTCATGAACAAACTTATATTCTCTACCCTTGAGCAATATTTTGTGAAGTTTCCCCTTGATCTGTCAAGCTGTTCTGGAGAAGATGTTTGAAGGTTTTCAGGTAAATCCAATATGGCCACCAAACCATGTGACCTATCAATAAGAAATTAACAAACTTGTAAAAGGATATTTTGGGGGAATGTGTGTGTAAAGTTTCATATCAATCTCTTCAGCTGTTCTGGAGAAGAAGATGCTTTTAATTTTTTTTAAATAAAAACAAAATGTCTGCCCTAACCTCACAATCCCCCTGTCCCAAGGGAACGACATGTAAAAGGATCAATCGAAAAAGGGCATAACTGCACCCCTTAGCTGGGCGTGTGAACAAGTTGTGGTAGTTGTAATAGTGTTCAGGATTTTCCATGGGAGTACCAATTTTTGGTTCTTGTTTGGTGTTTGTACTTCTCAGCTTAATTTGATTGTTTGTTCTTCGATTTTCTTTCCCAGCACGATGAGATGTTCCGCAGCTAATGAACTTCTCTGTCATGCATTTTAAATGTAATTTTACAAATGATTTTCCACAAACAATGACGTCATAATGTGACAAGTGCAAGTGAGTCATTAAATTTTGGCACCCCTGCCTCACCTTGCACTTCTTGATGCCATCGAAACCAAGTCCGTCACAACCATTGGAATTTCCAGCGATGAAGCTGAGTTTGTGGTTCTCTTACTCTCACACCGGTGGTCTCTCTGTCGTCTCCAGGTTCATTTCTGGTCCTGCACCCCCTCTGCCTTGCTCTGTACCCTCATCATTGAATTTTTGCTCCAAAGGGCTTTCTCGGTCTTCCATTAACCAACTTCTATTGAAACTTCCAAAATCCATGTTCTTTGCTCACCTCCACTCATTTGTTCCTCCTTTCTGCAGCCTGTGGAACCAACTTCCTCAGACTTCAATTTGACTCTTCCGTCGTCAAGATGGCTGTTCCCCAACACCCCCCTCCCCATCCATACTCATGTTCTTTTCTCCCCTCTCCAAGCCTTCCTTTCCTCCCCAAGCCCTCTCCAAAATTAAAGCCCTCCACAAGACGACCCCTTCCTTTCCAGATGAATGTGCTTTCCCCCCTTATTCCTCAACATCCTTTTCTTATGCCATCTCCAGTTTTCCTTTCCCCTTCTTGCTGTGTTTGAGCTTGCACCCAGCTTGTTGACTCCTCGTCCACCCACCTCCCTGTCATCTCACTCTTCCCCATGAGGATTGCGTAAGTTTCGGAAAAGGAAAGGTTGAAGTAAAATTGTGGAGGTGTATGGTGAATCTGGAACGCTACACGCAGAGTGAACCTGATGGATCAATGAAAAGTACCAGGAAGAGGTTAGAGAGATACGTGGTTTCAAGAGGTGTATAGTAAGGAACGATACAAGGAAAATTATTATTTTCCAACCCCAGCCCTTACCCACTTATTCCTTTCCATCCCGATGGACCGGATGCCCGCTTGCTACGGAGCGCGATATTTCAATTTTGGTGTCGCGATCGATCGTCGTTCTCGGTGATCTACTACAATCTACATCGACTAAAATCTACAGTGATCTCCTACAATCTACGAGAAACACCCGCATGGGAGTGTTTTTTAACTCCCGGACAAGTTGTACAACTTCCGTGAGTTTGATTTATTATTTTGCGACAATATCCTGTTTTCAAGTTATTCTGTCCAAGCAGTTAATTCTCTCGAGGTTTTCACACAGAGTCTTTTGTCGATGTTTTAATTTCACAATTAAATTTCTTTCAATTATTTTCTCGTGAATAGTTCTCAAATTGAATTCAATCGTTTGACTTCCGGTTCTGGGTTTGGAGCGACGGCAGTTTCTCTCAGGGGTCTCTGCCGACTTTCTCAAAGTTAAGTTTCCGGTCGTTATTTGTCACGTTTTAACTTTATGTTCTCACCTACATGCTCGCTGTGTGTTCCGAGTTCAGCTTTGTTTTCACAATTTTCCTATTTTGTGAGTTTTCGTCGACCTTGTCTTATCGGGCCTCTTGAGGCCTACCCGTCCTTCCCCTCCAGGTGTACGATCGTTTTATTTGTATTCTCTCCCTATTACCATCATTTCCTATTTTCCCAACACCCGCCATCTATCCCTCTCAACAACACACTGCCTTTCTTGTCTTAAATTCAAAAAATTAACAAAAAAAACAACAACCTTCTTCCCCTATACCCACGAGTATCGATCCTTCTTTTTGTACCTCCTCCTTCTGCCGGCACACCATCTTTCTTCGAGTTGAGCTGACCCACTCTCACCATGATCTTCACAATTTCTTCCAACAACCTCCCATTCCCTCATCTCACCTAATCTTCAAATATCCATCAAAAAAAATAATAATTTCCCTTGTATCCTTCCTAACTGTACACCTCCTGAAACCACGTCTATCCATCTACCCTCTTCCTGGTACTTTTCATCGACCCATCAGCTTCACTCTGCGTTTACTGCTCCAAGTTCACCGTACACCTCCACGATTTTACTTCAACCTTTCCTTTTCCGAAACTTACGCAATCCTAATTAAAAATAATAATCATAATAAATAAATTCACTTTTACCTATACATCGACCGTAACCATGTGGTTCTCCTGTAACCACGTGATCTGTTTCCACCCTCTGCGATTACCGATCCAAATTCACCAGACACCTCACCATCTCTTCTTCAACCTTTCCTTCACCTAATATTCTGCAATCTTTATCAAAAAAAATAATAATATAAACGATCTCTTACAATACTTCATCTTCCTCTTTCACATGTGTAGTTCTCATTACTGTATCATAATTCACTACTCTTCTTCTATTTCAACAGACTGCTCTCAATTCTCTTACTTAACCTTTATTACATCCCTCAAGAAATGTCTTTAGTCTCATTTCTGAACTAGAAATTAAAAAACCCAGTTTGCTTCGATTTTGCTGAAGATCCAGATCCAGATCCGGCCGATCAATGCGATACAAAACGTAAACTGTTCGGCTTGGCGGAGGTACACGCTCTACCAGTTGCCGTTGTAGTTCCACATGCTTTCCCTGTATCGATTCACATGTTCCCTCCGCTGAACGACAACACTTGCTCAACCCGCCGTTTCTAAACCTCGGTGCAGGCATGATGCCAAAATTACCCCAAGCCGGTTTGGTGGACACGTGGTGGAAGCACGTGTAAACTCTTGATGGTTCGACCCATAATCTCCGAGAGATGGCGCGCCAAAACTTCGAGAGCCAATCACCGGATACCACCAGAGGCCGGAGCACCAACACACAAAGAGGGTGGGCAAGGACGTGAGCGAGCGGAGGAAATTCGAGGTAATTCCGAGACAAACCGAAAAGAGTCGAGATCTTGAGATTGAGATCCAGAGAACCTTCTTGAGAGGGACGAGTGCTAATTATCGACTCGCCTTGAACGTCTTGCGGTTTTCACGTCTCACACGGTGCGTACTCTCATCCGTTGGGTTCAATCTCTGCCTTCCTTTCATTCACCTTTCATTCTTCTCATTTTTCATTCCACTTTTCATGTTCTCGCGTCTTTATTTTTCACTCATTCACCACCGCTCGTCCTTTCACATCGGCCCACACTTCACCTCGCACACCTCCCGCATTTCCTGCAAAAATTACATGAAGTTCGCATCACGAACGGCACATTGCAGACGCACAGAGAGTGGCAGCGCGTCGGCGACGGCGAGGAGGGACCGAGAGTGGAGCGCGAGGACTCAGGACACCAAGACCATCGGTCAGAACCATTGGCGGCGCGAGCTAAACCGGACCAGCGCAGGGTGTGAAGGGGAAGGGCACGTGACCCGACCAGATTTTTCTTTTTCTCCTACTTATCTCACCCTTTCCCGATCTCTCTTCTCCCCCAGATGCATGCGGCGCCAGTCATTGTGAACCTGCTCAGTGATTGCTTAGGCTCCGAGGGCGCGTACGCCGAGTAGGGGGTAATGGGAAATGCGATAACGTGTGTAAATATTTAATTGATTGAACCATTGTTTCCTTTGTAAATACTTTCCTGTTTGCTACTAAAAGCCTGTTCTTAAGAAACTTGTATCTTGACTTGTTCCGTCCGTTCCGATTACAGCACAGGATAAACTGTTGCTCAATTGGGCTCGGTGAGCGCTAGAAACGATTACAGAACCAGCGATCTTGCTCGGCCAACGAATTAAGATCAGTTCCGTGATCGCCGCCACATTTGAGCTTTTTCCTGTGGGAACACAACTCTGGGCGTGGGATTCCGCGGGAAGTTCTGGAGTGACTGGTGACTGTGGTCTCGTAGAGACACGATGTCCTCTTGGAGTTATCGGGAGATGACGTCCATTACACTGTTATCCTACAGGTGTCAGAACAGTCACAATATTAATAGTACTGGTAGTAGTGTTAACAACAATAATAGTTACTATAATAACAATAATGAGGATAATAACATGGCCAAGTCAAAATCATCATTGGCGAAGCGAGTGTGAAAATGTATAATTAAGGTGAAAAGGACTTTGAATACAAATGTAATGAATTTCAATACAAATGCACCTGCACATGCCACCCCCAACCCCCTAACCCCGTCCCACCTGTTTATTGTTTGCTAAAAACACAACAAACAACGCATTTCGCTCGGACAAGGTTCCATCGCGGTGGATTTCCTTGTATTATACGATACACAAAACATTTTTGGGATCACCTTGAAACATGATAAATTTAATGAGTGGGAGGAGCTTGAGGCCAATCCGATTGGCTCTTGTCCCACAATGAAGAAACAATGAAACGTTCATGGTTCGGTAAACACGAATGATGATTTATACTCACAGGAATAATGTCCACAACCTGAGGCTCAAACCTTCGTCAGGACTTCACTTATGACCGAAACAGTCTGCTTTTGAATCTCTGGAAGGCCATCCTCACCGACATCATGTTCTCTGCCACCTTGCTCACCTGTGGGAAGGTACGTCAGCAAACATTGGACTCGAACAAGGTGTTTGGGTGAAGCAGGAAATCCTGCCCATGGAATATGTGAAGGATTGGTGTTGGAAGTGAATGAATCCCTCATTTTAAAATGAAACCGATATCTTATGTCAGTGTGTGTGTGTGTGTCCTCCATAACTCCAAAACCATGAAACCAAACAGCCTGAAACTTTGCAAGCAAACTACTCAGGGAACTCCAACTGAGTGCGTGAGTGAAAATTGGGTGTTTGGGTTATTAAAAAAAACACCCCTTTTGAAGATAATTAACGGCCTTATTAATTATATCCTTTAGAAACATATCCCATACTCGAACCTGTGATCATTCTCCGACTTCCTAAAACCTTTCAAACACTTCAAATTTTCAAAAATCTTCTTCTCCAGACACACCGGTCACAATGTCACCAAATTTGGCTGACTTCAAGCCAGGGCCCGGGTACGTTACAGGTTCAGTGGTCCTAATTTTTTTTAACCTTGTAATCTGTTGTTGATGTGGAGTTTCGACTCGGTGGTGTCATGGTTCGAGCGTCCACTCCGAGTCTAGGAGATCAGGTGGTTCAAACCTCGACTGGGTCATCCCGAAGACCGTAAGAATGGTCCGTCCCATGAGGAATTGTCCAGGTGTTGCTTGACGTTGAGTATTTAAAAGGATTGAGCATGGAAAATCCCCGTAGGTGGGACATCCATGGGGAGCAGGAAAATCCTCCTTTGGAAATTCCTCCTTTGAGTGCAGTGAGAAAAGTGATGTCATTGTCGTGACGTCACAAGTATTTTGAGTGCCTCTGGAGGTGAGGGCACTTCCCCCAAGCTCAGCGTTTATGTTTGTCTTGTTGAATAGTCCTGTATTGTGTCTGGTATATTTGTCTGTGTGTCTATGTCTGTCTATGTGTCCATTTGTCCTGTGCATGACCAATCCTGTCCATTTGTGTGTGGCAGCTCCACATGGAGCCTGAGATCCTGGTAAAAACAGTTGGGACGTTAAAGTCTGTGAGCTTTTGTGCAAACATATTGTTGTGGGCCGTGGTACCTGTCCCGCATCGTGTGGTCACACCGATCCGAACCACCACGGTGGGACTCGAACCCACGACCCGAAGTCCACGGCCCACGACCCTGGCTGCTCGGTCACCAAACTTGCCCTCCTAAGGACCGCAGACCGCTCCAACCACGACCACGACCATCTGCAGAGCCCTCGTCGACCACCACCCAGCCACGACGACAGACCGCTTGGCAATCGCCACGATCCCCTCTCTGCCGAACCCTGGTCCTAACAACCACTCCACTCTTCTCAGGTGAGAGGGGTCTCTTCTCCTCGCCACTCGGCTCCTGATTGGACGAGGGGTTGTGGGGCGATTCGTAGTCACCTCTCGAATGGCTGGGGCGTGCGTGTCATGCTCGCCCTCCGCTCATTCGCTGGAGGAAACGTCCATGCCCTGCCTTGGGGCGGAGCCTCGATCTGAGGCGATGGAGGATCCACCCACGCCTTCAGCCAAAAACACGTGGGCAATGGCGACCGGGTTGCGTCGCTGTTGTTGTTGTGGTTGTTGTAGATATAATAAAAACTTAACTAAAAAAAATAACCCACAGTGCACACACAAACTTTCCATGAGACAGAAGGAGGGATTCTTACTATAAACATGTACTTATCGAAATAACTGAACTCCGGAGACTTTGGCTGTTTGTGTGCACATGGCTTCCAGATTCCTTACAATATTTGCACACACACAAACACACACACACACACACACACACACACACACACACACACACACACACACAAACACACACATACATACACACACAAACACACATACACGCACGCACACACACACACATACACACACATACACACATAAACACACACACATAAGCACACAAAGATACACACACATACATACACACGCGCACACACACACACACACACACACACACACACACACACACACACACACACACACACAAACACAGACACATACACGCACATACACACATAAACACACACATACACACACACATAAACACACACACATACACACACATAAACACACACATAAACACACACACACACATACACATGTTCTCTGACAGTATAACATCTGTTGAAGGACTCCAAGTTCAGTAGGAACTTGTTCAATCATTACAATTTTCAAAGTCCTGTAAATCATCAACAGGAGTGACAATCAATATGAAGGGACTATGGGATCGGCCGGAGTGACAATCAAAATGAAGGGACTATGGGATCGGCCGGAGTGACAATCAATATGAAGGGACTATGGGATCGGCCGGAGTGACAATCAATATGAAGGGACTATGGGATCGGCCGGAGTGACAATCAATATGAAGGGACTATGGGATCGGCCGGAGTGACAATCAATATGAAGGGACTATGGGATCGGCCGGAGTGAGAATCAATTTGAAGGGACTATGGGATCAGCCGGAGTGAGAATCAATATGAAGGGACTATGGGATCGGCCGGAGTGACAATCAATATGAAGGGACTATGGGATCGGCCGGAGTGACAATCAATATGAAGGGACTATGGGATCGGCCGGGGTGACAATCAATATGAAGGGACTATGGGATCGACCAGAGTGACAATCGATATGAAGGGACTATGGGATCGACCGGAGTGAGAATCAATTTGAAGGGACTATGGGATCGGCCGGAGTGAGAATCAATATGGACTATGGGATCGGCCGGAGTGACAATCAATATGAAGGGACTATGGGATCGGCCGGAGTGACAATCAATATGAAGGGACTATGGGATCGGCCGGAGTGACAATCAATATGAAGGGACTATGGGATCGGCCGGAGTGACAATCAATATGAAGGGACTATGGGATCGACCGGAGTGACAATCAATATGAAGGGACTATGGGATCGACCGGAGTGAGAATCAATTTGAAGGGACTATGGGATCGGCCGGAGTGAGAATCAATATGGACTATGGGATCGGCCGGAGTGAGAATCAATATGGACTATGGGATCGGCCGGAGTGACAATCAATATGAAGGGACTATGGGATCGGCCGGAGTGACAATCAATATGAAGGGACTATGGGATCGGCCGGGGTGACAATCAATATGAAGGGACTATGGGATCGACCAGAGTGACAATCGATATGAAGGGACTATGGGATCGACCGGAGTGAGAATCAATTTGAAGGGACTATGGGATCGGCCGGAGTGAGAATCAATATGGACTATGGGATCGGCCGGAGTGAGAATCAATATGGACTATGGGATCGGCCGGAGTGAGAATCAATATGGACTATGGGATCGGCCGGAGTGACAATCAATATGAAGGGACTATGGGATCGGCCGGAGTGACAATCAATATGAAGGGACTATGGGATCGGCCGGAGTGAGAAACAATTTGAAGGAACTATGGGATCGGCCGGAGTGACAATCAATATGAAGGGACTATGGGATCGGCCGGAGTGACAATCAATATGAAGGGACTATGGGATCGGCCGGAGTGAGAATCAAAATGAAGGGACTATGGGATCGACCGGAGTGACAATCAATATGAAGGGACTATGGGATCGACCGGAGACCCAGCGGTCCATGTTCCAGTGAACAGTTCATTTACCTCCAGAGGGTTGGGAGACATCTGCAAAGTGTGTATTTCAATTCACAACATTGATTGTTGTCGACAGATCGAGGTTGTGTGACAACGAGCACCGATTAATATCCCACATCGTGTGGACTAAGATAGGGGAGAGGTGATGCTGGATGGAGGTGGTGCTGTGTGGAGGTGGTGCTGTGTGGAGGTGGTGCTGTGTGGAGGTGATGCTGTGTGGAAGTGGTGCTGTGTGGAGGTGGTGCTGGATGGAGGTGGTGCTGGATGGAGGTGGTGCTGGATGGAGGCGATGCTGTGTGGAGGTGATGCAGTGTGGAAGTGGTGCTGGATGTAGGTGGTGCTGGATTGAGGTGATGCTGGGAACCCCTCCCCTCCCCCCCCATAAATCCCACTGATCGATAAGACAAGAGACAAAGTTACACACCTGGGGACAGGGAGCGACCCTCGTGGGACAAGGAGCGACATTAATGGAACCTGGTGCGAACCGCTCGGCACCTGGAATTTTCCACGTGGGATGTGGAGTGATCGGAGTGGGACGTGACCGCATTCGCTCGAGACCTGGAGCTCTCCACGTGGGATGTGAAGCATTCCTTGTTGGACCTGGCTCAAATCGCTCGGGTCCTGGAATTTTCCACAAGGGACGTGAAGTGATCTGACTGGGACAAGTCGTAGGCCGCTCGGGACCTGGAATTTTCCATGTGGGATGTGAAGCATTCCTTGTGGGACCTGGCTCAAACCGCTCAGGTCCTGGAACTTTCCACAAGGGACGTGAAGCGATACTACTGGGACAAGGCTTGGGCCGCTCAGAACCTGGAATTTTCCATGTGGGATGTGAAGTATTCCTCGTGGGACCAGGCTCGAACCGCTCGGGTCCTGGAACTTTCCACAAGGGATGTGAAGCGATCCTACTGGGACAAGGCTTGGGCCGCTCAGAAACTGGAATTTTCCATGTGGGATGTGAAGTATTCCTCGTGGGACCTGGCTCGAACCACTCGGGTCCTGGAACTTTCCACAAAAGACGTGAAGCAATCCTACTGGGACAAGGCGTAGGCCGGTTAGAACCTGGAATTTTCCATGTGGGAACTGGAGCAATAAGCGGGGGACATAGCGTGACATGCTTGTGACCTGAAGTGAACCTGGTGGAGCCTTCCACGTCCCGGTCCGGAAGTCGAAGGATTCCTTTGAGACGTGGGGTGACCCGTGCTGTCCCTGGAACGATGCAAGTGAGATCCGAAGAAACCTGAGTAGGATCTTGAGTGACATGCCTCGGACCGACAGCGACATGCGTGGCTCCTGGAGGAATCCGAGCGGAACCTGGCTTAACTGACGCATGACTTGCAACAATCCACCTGGGACCTGGGTCGGTGGTAACACAAGTAGGATGTGTGGGACTTGGAGCAACCCGCATGTGACCCGGTGATGCCTGCTCAGGATTTGGAATGACCTCCCTGCGACGAGGAGCGATATTACATGCGTAATCTGGAGAAACCCGCGCTAATCCTGAGAAGTTGCAAAGGAGATCTGAAGTAACCCGAGTGAGATCTTGAGTGACGTGCCTCAGACCTGGAGCAACATACGCGGGACCTGGAGCGACCCGCTCGGGATGTGGAGCAATCTGAGTGGGACCTGGCATGATCCGCTCATTACCTGGAGCGACATGAACGGGCCCTGGAGGGATGCAAGTGAGACCTGGCGGAACTTCCGCGGAACTTGGATCGATCCAACGAGGATGTGGAGCGTTACGCGCAGGACCTGCAGTGACACTCGTGGGACATGGAGTGATCCGAGTGCCACCTGGAGCAATCTGAGTGGGACCGAGCGTGATCCGCTCATTACCTGGAGCGACATGTACGGGACCTGGAGTGACCCGCTCGGGATGTGGAGCAATCTGACTGGGACCTGGCCTGATCCGCTCATTTCCTGGAGCGACATGTACGGGACCTGGAGCGAACCGCTCGGGATGTGGAGCAATCTGAATGGGACCTGGAGGGATGCAAGTGAGACCTGGCGGAACCTGCACGGAACTTGGAACGATCCATTGAGGACGTGGAGTGTTACGCGTCGGACCTGCAGTGACACTCGTGGGACCTGGAGTGACCCGTGCAGGACCTGGAGCAATGTGAGTGGGACCTGGTGTGATCCGCTCATTTCCTGGAGCGACATGTACGGGACCTGGAGCGACCCGCTCAGGATGTGGAGCGACATGTACAGGCCTTGGAGCGATGCAAGTGAGACCTGGCGGAACCTGCGCGGAACTTGGAACGATCCATCGAGGACGTGGAGCGTTACACGTTGGACCTGCAGTGACACTTGTGGGACCTGGAATGATCCGAGTGGGACCTGGAGCAATCCGTGTTGGACCTGGAGCAATCTGTGCAGAACCTGGAGAAATCTGAGTGGGACCTGGCCTGATCCGCTCATTTCCTAGAGCGACATGTACGGGACCTGGAGCGACCCGCTCGGGATGTGGAGCAATCTGAGTGGGACTTGGCATGATCCGCTCATTACCTGGAGCGACATGTACGGGACCTGGAGCAATCTGAATGGGACCTGGCCTGATCTGCTCATTTCCTGGAGCGATATGCACGGGACCTTGAGCGATCCACTCGGGATGTGGAGCAATCTGAGTGGGACCTGGCGTGATCCGCTCATTACCTGGAGCGACATGCACGGGACCTGGAGGGATGCAAGTGAGACCTGTCTCAACCTGCGCGGAACTTGGAATGATCCATCGAGGACGTGGAGCGTTACGCGTCGGACCTGCAGTGACACTCGTGGGACCTGGAATGATCCGAGTGGGACCTGGCATGCTCCGCTCATTTCCTGGAGCGACATGCACGGGACCTCGAGCGACCCGCTCGGGATGTGGCGCAATGTGAGTGGGACCTGGAGGGATGCAAGTGAGACCTGGCGGAACCTGCACGGAACTTGGAACGATCCATTGAGGATGTGGAGTGTTACGCGTCAGACCTGCAGTGACACTCGTGGGACCTGGAGTGATCCGTGCAGAACCTGGAGCAATCTGAGTGGGACCTGGCGTGATCCGCTCATTACATGGAGCGACATGCACGGGACCTTGAGCGACCCGCTCGGGATGTGGAGCAATCTGAGTGGGACCTGGCATGCTCCGCTCATTACCTGGAGCGACACGTATGGGACCTGGAGCAATCTGAGTGGGACCTGGCGTGATCCGCTCATTATATGGAGCGACATGTACGGGACCTGGAGCGACCCGCTCGGGATGTGGAGCAATCTGAGTGGGACCTGGCCTGATCCGCTCATTTCCTGGAGCGATATGTACGGGACCTGGAGCAACGCGCTCGGGATGTGGAGCAATCTGATTGGGACATGGAGGGATGCAAGTGAGACCTGGCGGAACCTGCTCAGATCTTGGAACGATCCATTGAGGACGTGGAGTGTTACGCGTCGGACCTGGAGTGATCTGTGCAGGACCTGGAGCAATCTGAGTGGGACCTGGCGTGATCCGCTCATTACCTGGAGTGACATGCACGGGCCCTGGAGGGATGCAAGTAAGACGTGTCGGAACCTGCGCGGAACTTGGAACGATCCATTGAGGACGTGGAGCGTTACGCGTCGGACCTGCAGTGACACTCGTGGGACCTGGAGTTATCCAAGTGGGACCTGGCATGTTCCGCTCATTCCCTGGAGCGACATGTATAGTACCTGGAGCAATCTGAGTGGGACCTGGAGGGATCTGAGTGGGACCTGGAGGGATCTGAGTGGGACCTGGAGGGATCTGAGTGGGACCTGGAGTGATCCGAGTGGGACCTGGAGGGATCTGAGTGGGACGTGGAGCAATCTGAGTGGGACCTGGAGGGATCTGAGTGGGACCTGGCGTTACGTGTGCAGAAGCTGGATCGATCCTCCTGTCACTTTGAGTGATGCACGAAGGACCCAGAGCAACGCGTGCGAGACCCGGTGGGAGCCTCTCGGAATGTGGAACGATCCACTTGAGACCTGAAGCGACCATCGCCGGACCTGGAGGGACCCGTGTGTCCGAGCTGCTTTGCGAGGCGTGAAGAGAGTGCAGTCCTTCCCCTCCGTTGTTTAATTCTCTTTCTTAAGTCCTCTTTGCTTCAAAGCACAGAATCGTTCCGGGTTGTCTCAGCAGCTGTTTCTTCAATCTTCCAAAAGACAGGAAATCGTTTTGCGGTTGAGGCCCCGCCCTCCACCAATCGGACACGTCCCGCCCGTCGATACTCGGCCACTCCACCAATCAGAATCACCCTTCTTATCGAGGCCCCGCCCTCCACCAATCGGACACGTCCTGCCCGTCGATACTCGGCCACTCCACCAATCAGAATCACCCTTCTTATCGAGGCCCCGCCCTCCACCAATCGGACACGTCCTGCCCGTCGATGCTTGCCACTCCACCAATCAGAATCACCTTTCTTATCGAGGCTCCGCCTCCACCAATCAGACACGTCCTGCCCGTCGATGCTCGGCCACGCCACCAATCAGAATCACCCTTATTATCGAGGCCCCGCCCTCCACCAATTAAACACCACGCACTCGCCTGCTTCTAACTTGTCGAGCCTGGGTTCGAATCCCTACCCAGGTCGAAGCTGTCTCGTTATCGCCGGCATCAGCCGAGTCGTGAAAGACTTGTGTCAAACTCCCCTCGGACGATCCCATCCAAACTGATGACTCGGTGGGAGTAATGGCGGCCGTGAACACAAACACACTCGTTAATCCTCCCGACATAAAAACATGTTCTAACCCAATTTGAGGCCTCTACAAACAAATCGATTCACCTTCCAAATTCCTCTGGATCTCGTGTTGATAAACGAGTGTGCCGGTGACGTCGTGCAGCCATGACGGGCCGAACGGCCTCTCCACCCGCGCCTCATTTCCTCGTACAGTCGATACTTTGTTGTTTTGAAAGTCTTGGTGGTTCACAAAACGCTCGAGAATAAAAGTTATGGCTTTTAAATGCTTATGACGTCACTGTTTAACCGTTTACGAGTGTATCATTGTGTGCAGACTTGAATGGGCGGCCATTGTGACGCACTTCCGGTCACGTGATCGGCATGACCTCCGGTATTTAACATCAGGACCATGTTGTAATGTTTTTAACGCAAATTTGGTCGTCCAGATACAGATACGGAACGTCGGTGTAATTTTCAAAACATTTATTGAACAAACAAACAGATTATACACCCACGGCTTGTGGGCTTGGGATCCGAGAACCCTGAGTTCACATCCCCCCTCGGCTGTTAAATTAACACCAGGTGGGGTTGACTCTGCCTGTCATCCTTCGGAGGTCGGCAAAATGAGTGCCGGCTTGCCGGTATCCTGCGTCGGAGTGGAGAACCCGTCCAGGATTGTGCCCGATCGCCAAGGAGAGACCGCTGAGGCAGCACCAGAGCTCTGCGCAGAGGACGGTCCCGATGGACGGACGGAAACAGATGATATGTGCCGGCGCAGGAGATTCTGGACAATACATACGAGTTCCAGATCTCTCAACATAACCGGAGAATCTTCGTCTTTATATAGTTTCCAGTAAGACAAAGTTTTTTATTTATTTATAATTTTCTGGCACTGACGCCAGTTCTCCCGGTCTTGACAATTTCCAGGTGAACCTTATCTTCAGTCTGCTTTGACAGCTCCTGCTTCAATGGTTTGGAACACACATTCAAACCCAGACATATTAATCACACAGAATGCTGGAATGACGTCAAACACCAACTCTAATGGCCATTAAAACAAGTTTCCATCGTATGTAGGTTAAAAGTCAGTCTGCTTCTCCCAAAACTGGGAAGATATGTTATTTTGAAGCGACCAGAGCGCCTGTACATTTTCTTAAGTCGACATTCCAACTCGTTTGTGCCTTCCATACAAAATTCTCAACATAGTTCAACATGACAGGCAATTCTTCTTAATATTCAACTTACTGGAAAAGTTTAATCTGTTTACACATTTAATATACAGGTGACCTTTCCGCACGGAGGAGAAATAAAATTATGCCAATTCCAAATGGATCCAAACTTAAAACATCATTTCATTTTTGAGCGCACCTTTACCTTTCTCTTTTGTGGAACACGTGTCCTTGAAGACTCTGTCGGAGGTAATTCGGCTTTCAACGGAGACTCGACTTTGGGATTCCCATTGGGGACCCGATCGGCCTGCGGTCGATGGTGTGGCTTCGAGTGAACTCGCAGTGAAGGAAGGTGCGATGTCAGGTACAGGTGAAGCGTCGACACAGTTGGTGGTGGCTTCACCTGCACCTGTGATGACGTCATGGGACGTGACTTTGTCTGTGTTTGTCGCACAAACCGTGAATGCAGCTTCGTCCGCATCTGAGCGACTTAATGAGGAGGTGACTTCGGCTGCACTCGAGAAGGTGACGGAGGTGGTGACTTTTTTAACGAGGCGATTGAACCTTCGGTGGAGAGTTTCAAGGAATCCTGGGGACTTGTACATCCTCCCGGAAGGCTCCGGCGTGTCCTCAATACGATCTGGACTTGTACCGGCGACGTTGATTGAAGCGAACCTCGACTTCTCGTCCACATCTTCGGTTCGATGTTCTTCCAATTTCTTGGACACCATGGAGAGTCGGGTCAAGTGAGTAAGACAAGAGTTCTGTGGGTGTGAAACAAGAAGAACCAATCAAGGACGGAGGAAATGACTGATAGACAAGAAATTGCACAAGAGAGAACAACCGAAATTTGCATAGACGTTTTCCAATAAATATTAAATAATAAACGTGATCGACATGTCGAAATTACAGGTGATTCACCTCTTCCATCCACCATCAATTACAGGTGCTATCCGTGATATAAGCCAATTACAGTGGTCACGTGATTATGAAAGCAAAGCAAGAAAAGGTTCAAAATGAGGTCACTAAGTTGACTTAATGACGACAGCAACCATTGTTTGGAGAACAACCACGAAACGCAACCACGAACTGTAACGGGACTCGGAAGAGCGTGTCCCTCCGGCAGGCCGAACGGTTCACGTTTTGTACGACACTGATAGACTGGATCGACATGAGAACCTGAGAACCGACATCTCATGACTCCGTCCTTGTGACACATCCTACCTGTCCACCAAGTGTCGTCCGAATCCATTCACAACTTTTTGAGATATCGTGCTCACACACAAACAGGTAGGGGGTGCAAACATGACCCGTGTATGGAGAACACCTTTGGTGGTGGAGGCAACAATGAACTACAGAGGAAGGAATGGGGAGGCACCCCGACCCCAAACTCGAACCCTGGTACCCCGACCTCAAACTCGAACACTGGTACCCCGACCCCAAACTCTGACCCTGGTACCCCGACCTCAAACTCTGATCCTGGTACCCCAACCCCAAACTCTGACCCTGGTACCCTGACCCCAAACTCGAACCCTGGTATCCCGACCCCAAACTCTGATCCTGGTACCCTGACCCCAAACTCTGACCCTGGTACCCTGACCCCAAACTCTGACCCTGGTACCCCGACCCCGGACCCTAGTACCCCGACCCCGAACTCTGA
>NW_028222886.1:0-25000 GCF_056783735.1 Eptatretus burgeri | reverse complement strand
CAAGCGCCCTGACAGAATCAGTCAGCAAGACATGTCAGCAACCCATTGGTGGAGAGCTGCTGCAATCTCTAACGATGGACCAATCATGGGTCCCCGGAGACAGTCCGAGAGGCCCACCCCGAAAGGCAAGAGGAACTGCTTTGTCTGTCTGGGATCTGCTTCGTGAGGAGTGACTCGACGAGCTGTTCCTCCTTGGCCTGGATTCGCATACTGTACCTGGGGAGAAACCAGCTGGAACACACCATAGATCTTGCTCTCCTGTCCCATCGACCTTACAGGGGCTGGACGCGCCGAGGCTGGTGCGTGAGTGGTGCCGACAAAAGGACGTCGTCGCCGCCATCTTGCCACGCGGCGTGCGCGAGCGGTGCCGATAGGAGTACGAGCGCCATCTTGCCATGCTGTGTGCTCGAGTTGGGTGCTCGAATTCGACGACATCGGCTTGTCACGAGCCACATTCGTGCCTTCGACACTTTCCTCTCATCCATGAGACACCACCAAGTCCTCCATGTCTTGTCTGCATGTTGTCCAGCCCTATTTTGCTCGGGCTCCCTTCGAAACCCGTATCCGTAGCTCCCAAGTTAAGAGCGGGTTATGGATTAATTATAACGTTCATGAATGCTTTGCTTGTGTCGTGTTTCCCGATGTGTGCCCAATAAATCTGGCTGATTCATATGAAAGTTGCCGCCTTTAATTTATTCGTGCCGCGCTGAGGAACATTCGCTCGATTTCTATTTAAAACCAAAATGGGCTACGGACTGGCAGACTTCGCTCGGTCTCTGACAAACCCAGTCTGTAGCTGGGGTCTATATCCCTAACTGGTAGGCCCAGGTGTACGTTGGTATGGGGTTCAGAGGCGCGTGACCCGAGACCTGTGCCGAACTGGCCGGCGTTATTACCCCTGAGACGGCGGTGCTGTAAAGCGCCACCGAATCTATAACAATATATCCTGAAATAAAACGGCTGTGTATTCCAAAGACACAGAAGTGTTAATTTTATCTCCAGGTCATACAGAATTCACAGTTCCGATTAAAATAAAATTTTATGAAGAAGGGCGTATCGTTTGTATGACAATAGAACAATGGGGATATGATATTGTCGCGGATTCGCGCCCGCCGGCGTGCGAACGGCCACGTAACTCGAATCGCGGCACGTCGCCCACCGGACGGACAATCCAGTCGTGACCCTCTCGGACTAACGCCGGGAACCAGTCACGGGTGGACCTTTCGGCCTCACCACGATCGTGCCAATCGGCCCCCCGCGTGGGATAGGGTTGCTCGCCAAATTCGACCTACCAAAGTACCCACACGGAGGGTAGACCGGGCGATCGCACTTCGCCGCAGGTCGACTTCGGACACGGGCCACTTTAAGCGACCCGTTCCGTACTATCGGGATAACCGAGCGGTGTTATTCGTCGGCCTCGACGGTTCGATTAATTATCGGGCGTCTTAGCCCACGACCAACCCTTTACGTGAAGCAAGATGGGGATTCAATGAAAGAAATGACGAAGCGAAGCGGGAAAACAGTTCAATAATAAGCACATTTATTTCGCGATGAACGGAAAGCACACATATACAATTCCACCAAAAGCACATGGAAAAGAAGAAGACAAAAAGCAAATGCGACAATGCAGATCTATCCGACTACCGGGCACTCGGCAACACTTATACAATTTTACTTCACAGACGGCGCCGACAACACACATTCCCAAAGCAAAAGAAAAGAGAACCACCCTCCAGGATGAGGGGGTAGGCGGGCCTGGGGCCGAGACCGTGTCGGGCCTACCCGTCTGATGATGAGACGCGGAGCGGTGGTGCCTCAACTCCGCGGGCCTCGCGGACAGTGTCTGGTAGGGGGTGGGAAGGGCCCCCTTTTGTCGCACTATCTCAGCGCGGGGGGAAACAGGAGGGGGTTGCTGATGCTCGGGGAAAGGAGGATTTCACAAAATCGCGGGTCCCGCGACGAGCGTCTCCACCACGACCTCGGTCGCGCCGCCGGCCTTTCTCTCCGCAGTTCCCCGAATCCGACGCGAGCACCCCCTCGTCCGCCTTCGCCGCCGCCGCCTCTCCACAGCTCCGTCCTCTTCACTCCGACTCTGCGAACTCCCAACTGCACTGAACTGCTAACTGCGAACTGCTCTCTTCTCCACTTCCAACTCCGAACTCTTCCTCCTGCGAACTGAACTGCCTCGACTGACGAACGCGGCCCCTTATATCCCCCGTGGCCTCGCTCCTTCATCTTTGACCCTCTGCCTCCGACCTTTCACCTCTCTTGCTGGCTCCCCATTGGCCCGAGGAAAAGTGGGCGTGAATGCTTTTGATCCATGAATTTGCATATAGCGACCGCCCTCCAACACCCTGGAGGCGGGGCCAAATCGCCCCTCGCTCACCGATTGGACGGAACAAAAGTGGGCGTGAGTCGTTTTTGATCCGTTTTTCTGCGGAAAGTCCGCGATGCTTTTGAACACGCTGCTCGGTGCGCGCTCTACACGAGTCCAGCATCGGTGCCCACGAGTGGCGCGAGATGACGGTGATGCGATGGTGGCGAGTTGTGACGGTAAAGGTCGTGGCGGTTGTGGTGAAGCGGCGTTGTGGTTGGTGGTTGTTGTTGTGATGGCTGTTGAGACGTGGTTGGTGGTGGTAATAATGGCGGTTGGTCCAAAATAAAGATAGTAAAAGAAAAACGGCTATCCTGAAGAGTCGCAGCCCTCATGAATGACATTTATTCCCTCTAGACAACGGGTTTGGGCCTAACTACACATATACTTACCGAGATATCTCACCTAAGGGACCTGAATGGTGGTTTGCGAATTTGGTCAACCACAACAATATGAATGATTGAGGGTATTTAGGGTAAATGATGAGTCATTTAAAATTAACCGAGAAGACCTGGAACAATTAAATCAGTCTCGTAAGGAACAATATTATCCACTTGGTGCTGAGAATGGAATGAGTTTTGTTGAAGCACGATTAGCAAACAACAAATAAAAGAATTTAATAAGAGTAAAATCAATAATGGTTTTGCCATAGTTTATATCATGAAAACACAAAGAACAGGATTATATATTGTTGTGGATTTCCGCCACGTCGGCGTGCGGGTGACCGCTTAGCTAATTGCGGCCGCGCTCGCCCACCGAATGTAGCAATCCAGTCGTAGCTTTCCGGATCAACGCCGAAATCCAGCTACGGGTGTGTTTTTAACCACACCGTGGATCAGCCAACTATTCTCTCCATGCGCGACAGGTTGATCGCCGAATTGTCGATGTACCTAAGTATTCGCGCAGACAGAAATTCCGGGCATTTACACTTCAACGGGACCCTTACAGACACGAGCCGCTTAAGCAGCTCACTCCGTTTGCGATTACCGAGCGGTGTATTATCGCGAAGCCCCTTTGGACCCGATTAGCTTATCGGTATTAAAAACCAGCTATTTATTCCGAAAGCAATTACGACACCTCAATGGAGGGAAAGGACGCAACGAGCAGGTAAACATTGAAACAAGGACATTTATTTGTCACACGTATCCATGCAAGCACGTATGCAATCAATGCAGCAATGGGGATAAGTGACAAGACACGAGCAAACAAAGACCTGCAGCCGTTTCTATCTATTATGCACTCAATCACTTAACAGTTTCTACTTAGCGGACACGGCGCCACAACTTTCATACAAAGAAAACCCTAGGAAAGGAAAGGGTAGAACGGGACCCGTAGGCCTTGAATGGTTGCTCGGAGCCAGGATGACCGCAAGGCTCTGAGAGGCCGTGCGGGTTACCTGCCACCCCCGTGGTGACTCGCTGGGCCCTGGTTCGGCGAGCCTCGGTGGCTCTGCCCACACTCCGCGGGACTCCACCCGTGCCTTCAACGGCGCCTCCAACGGCGATCCGGCTGGCGACTCCCATCCGGCTGCAACGGCGCCTCCGACGACCAAGGAGAGAGACCGAGAAGAGGGACTCTCTTTCCACTCGCTGACTGCCAGCTCAACTCAGCACCGAACCCAGACCAGACCTCAGACTCCAACAGACTCCGCTGCACTCCCAGACTGGCTTCTTGTCGTTTCATCCCGGCCTTTTATCGCCCCTGCGCTTCGCCCCTCCCTTTGCGGCGCGCGGGGGAAAAATCCTCGAAGTGTTGTTTTTCTCCGATGTTTTTCTAAACGTTTAGTAACCGTCACTTCTGTTTACCCGTTCTGAGGGGCCCGCCCCAACCGTCAATCCTGTTTACCTGTTCTGAGGGATATCGGGGCGGGAGTTGTTGTCCTTTTTGTTCGTCGATTTGCCATTGTTCGTGGAGATGTCGGCGGTTGTGGAGAAGTTGTTTAGGAGATGATGTTGTCGTGGTTGGCTCTGTGGTGGGGATGGCGTGGTTGTTGAGATGAGATGCGGTTGTTCCAAAATAAAGATAGCAAAAGAATAATACTACCTAAAAGATCACAGCCCGGTTACACGAATAATTTCCCCTTTAGACATCGGTGGGGAAATCTAATCTGAACACACACTTATCGACATAACTGATCTCTGGGAAACCTGAATGGTGTTCTGTGAATTTCCACAACTGTAACAATATTATAAGTAAGGAAATACAAAATGATTTAACTCTGGGAAGATGGGGAGGTATTTCCTGTCATTATATTAATCTGTCATTTATTTCTAATACACAAATGACAGCAAGAAGACTTCAAGAAAATTATCATTTTTGTGTCCAAGAATACCTTCAAGAAAAGGGTATTTGGTATTTTTATAAATATGTTCTACAACATAAGAATGAGGTATTTTCAATAAAAGATTGGCTTTATACTGATGTTCATAAATCAACAACTTTGGATTTAATTAAAATGTTAAATAATGAAAAAAATATAAAGTTAAGAAAACGTAAGGCTCTTTTAGAAATTCAGAAGAAATTTTATTGGTTTCCTGTTGTAAAAAAAATATTTTGGATACAGGAATAACAAGAAATCCTGATGAATATATGTATGATATTCTATGGGGTGAAAGTGATTTAACGATAGTAAGGGATGAGGAAGGAATTGAAGAAACTGAGACAAAGGAGAAGAGAGAGAAGGAGGAGAAGGAGAAGAGAGAGAAGGAAGCAAGGGAGAAGAGAGAGAAGGAGGCAAGGGAGAAGAGAGAGAAGGAGGCAAGGGAGAAGAGAGAGAAGGAGGCAAGGGAGAAGAGAGACAAGGAGGCAAGGGATAAGAGAGAGAGGAGGCAAGGGAGAAAAGAGAGAGAGAGAGAGAGAGAGAGAGAGAGAGAGAGAGAGAGAGAGAGAGAGAGAGAGAGAGAGAGAGAGAGAGCAGGAAGCAAGGTAGAAGATAGAGAAGGAGGAGAAGGAGAGGGAGGAAAGATAGAGAATGGAAACCAGTGAGATTAGAACAAGATTGTGGGTATAACAGAAAATAAATAAATCTCAACACACCGAGGAGGAAAACAAAGAATTGACAAGTCTATTAGAAATATTTGCATCAAGACCATTAACATCGTTTTCCTTGTTGTGATTGACTTTTGTTGAAGTTTTACATTTTTTTTCTTAAATAAATGGAGGAGAGAGTGAAGAAATTTCTCAGGATTCTTTACGTTTTAAAAATTAAGATTCAAATATGCATGTTGGAAACTAAAAAGGTTTTCGCATTCTGTAGGAATTTTTCTCATAAATAAATGAATTATTGTCTCAAATGTAAAAAGAAAACTCATACCAAAAAATCACATATTTTAAAAGTAAAAATAACAGGGTTATACAAAAAGGTACATGTTCGGTGTGTGGCTCTAAAAAGAGTAAATTTATCTCCAAACACAAACGTGGGGGAGATATACAAAAGTTTTTATCAGGAAGTAAATTTACAACAACTGGAATACCAGGGGAATTACATCTACCAGGGTATTCTTTCTGTGTCCAGGGTCCAGGAACAAACTTGAATAAGAGATTTGATGAGGCTGATAATCCTAAACCGTGGGGCGAACCTTTCAATAGGGTTGATGAAGTGTGCATGAGGCACAATATTGATTATGGAAATACCACAACGTTGGAAGAAAAACATGAAGCCGATAGAGAAATGTTGTATAATTTGTCTCTGATACAAAATCCAACCTTGAGAGAAAAAGTTGATAGGTTCATTGTGAAGAAGATGATCAGTGCTAAATTGAAACTTGGGCTTGGAAATTCAAAAAACTTATCGGCTATAATGATGTCATTAAGATTGAAGAGCAATAAGCTGATGAATTACAGAAACCAATAATCACAAAGTTTCATAGAAGGAAGGTTTATTCCAAGGAAGTTTATTATATCTTGTCCACTGATTCAATTGAACTCAATAATGATAAGGGGTACAAGTATGCTTTAACCGTTATTGATTTGAGGAGTATATATGCGTGGGTTGTCCCTTTGAAAAACAAAACCGGGAATACACTCATGTTAGCCTTCCAACAGATATTTAATAAAAGCAAGCGAAAACCTAAAAAATTGTGGACTGATGAGGGTACAGAGATCTACAACAAAACATTTATGAATTTTCTTTAAAATAACAACATTATATTAGACAGCACCTTTAATGAAGGAAAAGCGGTTGTTATTGAGCGATTCAATCGCACTTTAAAAGAGAGACTATATAAAAAATTCACCCAACTCGGTTCTCAACAATGGTTATCTTAAATTCAGGGCATTGTGGATAAGTATAATGATACGATTCACACCTCAACGAATACTAAACCATCAGAAACATTTACAAAATTAGAATATGAAAAAGAGATTAATGTCAGAAAGCCTAAGTTCAAAGTTGCTGATGTAGCAAGAATATACAGGTGGAAATCTCATTTTGAAAAAGGTGACACAAAGCGATGGACAAATGAACTTTTTAAAATTGTTGATGTAATAGATACAGTTCCTTGGACTTATAAGGTATATGATTTGGAAGGGGAAGACATTTTAGGTTCATTTTATTCACAGGAATTACAAAAGACAAAGATAGATTGAATTTTTTTTGATTCTGCCCCTTTTTAAACTCCGCCCACACATGCCCCACCCACACAAGTCCCACCCATGCAATCCCCACCCATGCAAACCCCCACCCACAAAAGCCACATCCACACAATCCCCATACACACAATCCCCATACACACAAGCTCCACACACATAAACCCACTGAGCTCTATAACACCACGAGAGAGTCCACCAGCTACCCTGCACGTTCCTGATTTGTCCTCACCAGACATCCAGCCTGCTATCCATGTTTCGTCCTTTTCACCCAGACTCCCATAAGAGAATGAATAGGAACACGCGATATAGAATTGGATTTGAAGGTATTCCAAAGACATTTTACCAATGTCAACAAATGACAAACATACTTTAGGAGCAACTCAACAAAACTAATAGTCTTCAATTCTATATAATCCAAAATAAGCCTTTATTTTCCATAAAATGCATTCATCAATGATAAAGACATAGCACGTTTACAAGTCCTACTATACACTGCGACCTATCAGAGGCTCTCAGGGTCTCAGAGTGTACAATATTATCATGAGGAAGTCGTAATCTCGATATAACCACAATCTCAAAATACAACCAACTCGGCTAACGGACTCATGTTTATCAATTCGGCGTAAATAAATATTTACTGATTACGGAAGTGAATCAATTTTGTATATTTTCGTCAGACGCGATCTCCAGCCAGTATTTCGTTCTACAACTTGACCGCGTGATGAAACCTAATTTTTGTGTAATGGGTAGCTATGTTTTTGATCAGTATGGTTGAGTGAAATGTGTCCGAGTCCTTCTCATGTGCCTCAAGGGTTTTGAATACTTTCCCAATTACATCACTGATGACCCATGTCGTGATGGCGGCAGGAATTCCTTTTCCGCGGGGTAATGTGGTGGGGCCTGAAGTTCCCAAAATCCGTGGAGCTACAAAATGCCGTCTGGACCCAAGCCTTCGAGGAAAACAGAAACAAACCATCCCAGGGCTGATTATGTGGGCCGGCGGTGTCCTAGTTCTGTAAATTAGTGATAACACATTCAAGGAGCCTCTATAAAGAAGGCTTGTGCTTTTGAAAGTATGGAACTCTTTACGGAATTAGCGTGAAAAGCGCAGTTAAAGGATTAAAACCAGTCAATTCCCACTCACTGCTGTGGATGAAAGCACTAAACATGGATGCTGAGCAGACTCCGCGATGCGGACACAATCACGAGCTGCCGATAACCTCTCCAGTGGTGTTATAGAGCTCGGTGCATAAACCCTACCCCCACACAAGCTCCACCCACAAAAACCACATCCACACAAACCCCACGCACGCAAACACCATCCACATCCATCATATTCACATAATTAGTGATTAGTTCCCCACACACATGTTTATTTAATTTTAAAAAGTTTGCTCCACCCACACAAACCACATCCACACAAACCCCAGACACAAGCTCCACCCACCCACACAAGCCCCATACACACAAGGTCCACCCACCCACACAAGCCCCATACACACAAGGTCCACCCACCCACACAAGCCCCACCCATCCACACAAGCCCCACCCACCCAAACAACCTCCACCCATCCACACAAACCCCAGACACAAGCTCCACCCACCCACACAAGCCCCATACACACAAGGTCCACCCACCCACACAAGCCCCACCCATCCACACAAGCCCCACCCACCCACACAACCTCCACCCATCCACACAAACCACATCCACACAAACCCCAGACACAAGCTCCACCCACCCACACAAGCCCCTTACACACAAGGGCCACCCACCCACACAAGCCCCATACACACAAGGTCCACCCACCCACACAAGCCCCATACACACAAGGTCCACCCATCCACACAAGCCCCACCCACCCACACAAGCTCCACCCATCCACACAAACCCCAGACACAAGCTCCCCCCACCCACACAAGCCCCATACACACAAGGTCCACCCACCCACACAAGCCCCACCCATCCACACAAGCCCCACCCACCCACACAACCTCCACTCATCCACACAAACCACATCCACACAAACCCCAGACATAAGCTCCACCCACCCACACAAGACCCACCCACCCACACAAGCTCCACCCATCCACACAAACCCCATACACAAGCTCCACCCACCCACACAAGCCCCACCCATCCATACAAGCTCCCCCACCCACACAAGCCCCACCCATCCACACAAGCTCCACCCACCCACACAAGCTTCACACACCCACACAAGCCCCACCCCCCTGTGCACCCCCACCTTTGACCCACCACCCCCCTCATCCCACCCCCCACTCTTCCCCACACACACACGGGGAGGGGAGGGGGTGGGATGAGGGGGGTGGTGGGTCGTTGAGGGAGCGCACCTACCCCCTACCCCCCCCTCCCCTTTACATCTCCTTTATTCTTTTCTTGCAATTCAAAATCAGATAATTATAAGGAAAGCAAATATAATTAATCAAGATTGAAAATATTAAACATTTATCATTGGGTAAATATTCAGTTGTGAAAATGGACGATCTTTCCCAGCAGTCTGCTTCAGATGTCTTGTGATTTTGAAACTCAGACACCATTTTCTGTTTTTAAAGGAAGAGTGAAGAACAATTCAGGAATTTAAAGATAATTATATTATGATATTAATAAAATAATAAATATAACATTTACCTGCTGAAGATAGTGTCATGTCAGATTCCTCCAGAAGATTAAGTTGTGTGTTTGATTCATCCAGACAGGTGTTTAAACTGAAAAAATAATAATAATGAGTCAAAGACATAGACACACACACACACATACCACACACGCACACATACACACACATACACAAATATACACACACACATGCCACACATACACACACATATGACACACACACACACACACACATACACACACACACACACACACACATACACACACACACACACACACACTCACACACACACACACACACATACATACACATATACACACACATACACACACATACGCACACACATGCCACACACACACATACATACACACACATATACACACACATATACACATATACACACACACATATACATACACATATACACATATACACACACACATATACATACACATATACACATTTACACACACACATATACACACACACATGAATAAACACACACACACACACACACACACACACCACACACACATACACACATACATGCACAAACACACACACATATACACACACACATATACACATATACACACACACACACACATATACACACACATGCACACACATACACAGACACATACACACACATACATACATACATACACATACATACACACATATACACACACATATACACACAAATATACACATATACACACGTACACATACGTACACATATACACATTTACACACACATATACACACACACACATGAATAAACACACACATGAATAAACACAAACACACACACACATACACACACACATTCATGCACAAACACATACACATGCACACATACACATATACACATATACACACACATACACATACACACAAACACACACACACATACCACACACATGCACAAACACACACACACATACCACACACACACACACACACACACACACACACACACACACACACACACACACACACCAACACACATGCACAAACACACACACATTTACAGACACACACATGCACAAACACACACACATATACATACACACATATACACATATACACACACATACATATACACACACGGAGACAGAGACAGAGCGATAATTCCTGACCTTGGACTCGATTCATTCAAGGTCAGATGACGTGAGAGTAATTTCTTTCCCGTCAACAACAATATCATTCAGTTCATTTGGAAACGAACAAATGTCTTCAAGGAAGTGATTCATTTTTCTCCAATCGTCGTGTAATTCAGATAATTCATTTTCAACATCAGTTATCAACGATGTTGTTATTGGGGACAACCTGTTGAAAAAAAAACATCCAACAATTATAATTATTGGTCGTATAGTGATTTAATTCTGTTTTAAACAAAAAATTATGAATTGTGTTGTGAAATCTCACCCGTCATCTTGTGAAAACAATTGATCCGTAAGGTTGTCGTAATAATCTGAACGCTCCATCTTCGTGATAAAACACAAACGGCACACAAGTTGCTTATTTAAACCAACTTGATGACGTCATGGGAGATTTCACAACAATGGTTTTTCCAGGGTGCGTTCCCCACATCGGAAATGGTCAGAATTTTTTTGGCTTGGTTCGGGCGAGACGTTCTCAAGCAGTCTGACTCATTTTAACACGAAAATGAAACATCTTACTTTGAATGATTTTTGATAAAACCTACGTTTAAAAGCTGTTTTAAGATAAACTTTGTTCTGTTAGTGTTCTGATGATTTAAAATATAATTACGAGAGACAAGGACACAGAATACTTCCTCATTTTCACGGCACGAACTGAAAACACTTAAAACAAAGCTTCCCCATTTTACAAAACCGAATGAGGGATTTACATTTTCCAAAACTGAATGAGGGATTTACATTTTGCAAAACTGAATGAGGGAAAAAGTGAATAAAGGTGATGAATGTAATAGAAAAATTAATTTATTCCCTAAAGTAGAACATGGACAAATATTCATTGTTTCGCTCTTTGAGTGGAATGAAAATATGAAAGGAAAGAAGTGCTTTGATCAGTGTCTCAATTTTACATTTGCTTGTATGGGAGGGGGGAGGAAATCAGTCTCCTATTTTGGGCTTTTGGGTCTTGAGTCGGATAGTTTTCCCCTTTTTCCCCATTCATTGGAATGGCTGCCTCAGAAGCCCCATTTATCCTCCACTCATAGGGGCTATCAAACATAACATATGCACAGAGGAGAGAGATGGGATGTATAAACAGTGTAAGGTTTCTGGATATTGTTTATTTTTAATTCTGCCACCGAAGGTGGACGGAGGTTATGTATTCACCCCTTTTTTGTCTGTCTGTCTGTCTGTCTGTCTGTGCGCAGGATATCTCAAAATGTTGCGGACAGATTTGAACGAAACTTCGTGTACAGGTCGGGTGTGTGATAATGATGAATTGCTTTGTTTTTGGTGAAGATCGGGATTTGGATCCAACATTTTTAAAAGTGTCTTTTCGCCATTGAGAGATCGGGCCAAAAACGTTATTCAGCTCAATATTTCAAAAAGTTGTGTTCGGATTTGGACAATACTTGGTGAATGAGTTGGTAAAGTGACAAGAACAATCCGATTACATTTTGGTTCAGGTCCGGATGCAGATCTGGCCTATCAGCGAGATACAAAACATAAACTGTTCAGCCTGACATAGGTGTGTGCTCGACCAAGTGTCGTTCCCGTTATTCACTGTTTTACCTTCATTGATATCAATGTTTCAGTGAAAGGCAGCGTCCATTTCTTTATTCCTCTATTCTGTTTTGTGGAACAGTACTGGTCACCACCTTTAGTTAATTATAAGCCAACTGATTCATACGTGTTTGTATGTGTGTGTGTGTGGTGTTGGTTGTTATCCCATATGGGGGTTTCAGAAGGTGGAACGGAGTCCTCCCAGGTTTCGAAGTATCCACCTCCATTTCTGGAAGAGATCATGAATCATGGACTAATTTGTGAACTTTTCTTGTTCTCAAAGTTTGGTGCCGAGGGCTCTTTTGAGGATCGTCACTGAACCTCGGACAGTTTCTCGCTGCAGTTGGTTTGTTGTAATGTTGTTTGTAATATGTAATGTTTTCTATGTTTACTCATGAGGGGATCTTGTCGGTCATACGTGAGCGTTACTTCTTTGTTTTCAGTGAATGCTTTTGGTTCACATTTCCATGACTTTTCTGGAACTGGGATATTGAGATATTTGCAGATGTGCCAGTTCATTACTCCACATACCTTGTTGTGCCTGTGGGTGTACAGTTGTTCTGACATGAGGTTTTTACATCCCGAGAGGAGGACGCTCATACTTTCTGTTTCTACCTTGCAGAACCGACACTTGTCCGATTCAGTCCTGCCATCTTCTTAAAGCCGTTGGTATAGTGTCCTTTGGTCTTGGGTATATATAATGATTCGTTCTACATCCCAGTTGTGATGGGCCAAAAGGCCTCAGCATGTGTAAGTTTTTATTCCCGAGATATTATCTTCAAAAAGCCACCAGTCTTGGATAAACCAAAGCAATCGTGATTATGGGAGTATAAAAAAGCAAGCTGGGAACCTATGATGCAGCATCTGCAGAGTAGGGCATGGGATCAAGCCCTAAACACCGGAGATCCTGACGTTGCTTGCAACAACTTTGAGAGAATCATCAAGTCAAGTTTTGAGAAATTCATTCCTCATAGAGATGCCACTGTTCTATCAACACATATACAGTGGTATACTGAGGTTTGCCGAATGGCTGACAAAGCTGTCTGTCTGGCATATAACAATTGGATTATGAGCCCTTGTGCTGTTTGTTTCCCATGATGCTCTTTGATAGGGGCAAGGCAGAACGATCAGAAAATGGAAATGGAGGCTAAAAGACAACACTTCCAGAGGACAAAAGATTGTCTGACCGTTGGAGTAACCAAACTCCGTGATTGGTGGTGGGTCGTGAAGAGGATACAAGGGAAAGGACGACATTCTAGTATCCCAGCCTTGCAGAAGGATGGTCAGACCTTCACCACCTCTCAGGAGAAACTTGACATCAAAGCTGCATTTGATAGAGTATGGCACAAGAGATTGCTGGTTCAAACTTTGACTCACCTGCAAAGAGCACCTTCTTCCAAGTTTGGTCACCCCGCTGCATGATTTCTGCTCTCAATTTAAACCTTTTTGTTGAGTTGACTCTCCCCCACAAAGGTTTTTGGCCAGCTACACATCCATTGAGACCACTTGGTGTGAATGTGTATCTTACTTTTATTGAATAAATACGAGTAGAACACACACCGCGAGGTATCATCACTTTTCGGAAGTTTGTGCTTTCTTCCTCGACTACAACAGTACCAGTTTTGCATATCCTTCTCAGAATATTGTATGCAGCTCCTGCTGAAACAAGAAGTCGTGTTGCAACCTGCAACATGGAGTAACTTCCCTTCCTAAGACTTTGATTTCTATACCGCTTGTCACGTGACATTTCCTTCCCAGGAACCATAGTAATCATCGCACGAAAATGATATCACCACAAGTACTTGTATCGTCCTGATGCAGGTGCAATGTTATTACCTCTGCCACCGAAGGTGAAGGAGGTTGCTTTCACCCCTTTCTCTCTGTCTGTCTGTCTGTCTGTCTGTTTGTCTTCTTGTCTGTGTACAGGATATCTCAAAAAGTTGTGGACAGATTCTGACGAAACTTGGTGTACAAGTTTGGTGTTTGGTAAGGAAGAATTGAATCGATTTTGGTGAAGATCCAAATCCGGATCTGGATACGAGAATTATTTCATTTTTAGAGTGATTCTTCACCGTTGAGAGATCAGGCCAAAAACGATGTCATACTGTCGAGCATGATATTTCAAAAATGTATTGGGCCCGATATGTTCTCATGGATCAGGCATTACGTGGCGGAGGTACGCACTCTGCCAAGTGCCCTTGTAGTTCTGATTGTGTTCCTTACTTTTAAAAATCGAAGATTTTTCAAGTATATCGGTTGGTCTTGTGCGTTATTTCTATATCTCCGTTTGTATATCAATCACCTGCAGGTCGCAATTTTAAACCGATCAATTTTCATCTGATTAACTTCAAATTGGAAGCGGATTTGTATTTCAGGTCACTGAATTCAATCAGCCAATTATTTTTTTGGTCGACATGGGCCAAAAGGTCAGCATTGGCCAAAGGTCAACAACTTAGGTGGGATTTCTAAAATCCTCAATTTTCATCCGATTGACTTGAAATTTGAAGAGGATTTGCATATCAGGTCATTGAATTCAACGGACAAGTTAGAGAGTGAAGCGAGTTTGCTGAGGACAGTGGGAGGTGGAGGAGTATTGTGGTCAAAGCAGGGCAGAAGTTTGGTGCTATCGGACCTCACCCTTGAAAAGGGAAGAGGGGGAGAACAACAGCAAAAAAACTTTTATGCATATGCATTTTGTTCACTGAATGAAAAACCTTACGGCATATGTATCTTGAAGTTAAGGCCGTATTAAATGAGTAACCATCTTATCTGTACAGCGATCGAGAACCTGACAGTGACACCCGGAGGACGTGTGGTCAAGCTTCATGGTGATTCACTGACACTGGAATGCGATAGTTCCTCATCACAAACGCCAGTGTACATCTGGACCAAGGTATGCATGGGAGATTAGGAAGTGATATAAGAGTGAATTGTAAAAACGGATTTTTCATGAAAGATAATGCTCACCTGGGGAGGCAGTAGGACTTCGTAGTACTTTTAAGGATGATAAAACAATGAAGTTTAAACAAATCTTGGTTCAGGAGTATTTAGAATTTCGATCAAATTTAGAATAGAACGTGAAATTTAGAATTTCGATCAAGCCAATTTTAACTGCTTATCCGAAAAATATATCTATTTTTTTCTTTCCTTTTGGACGTCTCCCTCCCATGTAGGACAACAATAAAGTGGGAGAAGGCATGGTGCTGACATTGAACTCCATCAATTATGATCAATCGGGCACTTACCAGTGTGAAGTCACGGTACCCTCAGTTCCGGGTCTGGAAAAGGAAGTCAAGGTGGATGTTCAGGTTGAAGGTACATAAGTCAACCACCTTATGATGTTATTTATTTTATTTAAGAGTACATTGTTTCTGCCACAGTTTACTGAGGACCACTCTTCGATTCTGCATTCTGATTCTGATTTCCATAACTCTATGTTTTTTTCCTTTTGTTAATCATCAAAGGAGACCATCATATCGTGGTACTCTGTTCAAAGGGTAGACTTCTTGAAAGGGCTATTAACCAAGGGGTAGATTGTTTTTTAAAGTGGACATTAATCCAGCTGTCCTGCCGAATAACATTCACTTGTGGCCATTTAAGTTTTTGTGATATTTTTTGAAAAAGTCCATCGTGTGCCTGCACCTCGGCTAGATTTTAAATTCCTGATCAGAGTTAAAATTCCTGCCTAACTGATGAGCGGCACGGCATCACAGCATAGCTGTGATACCAAATGCGATGCTGGGTACAAGCTGCGCATATGAGGGACAGACACAGAGATACGGACATAAAGAGACATACAGGCAAACACAGAAAACACAGATACAGTTCTAGAATACAGATAGACACACTGACTCTGTCCAAACTTCTTGTTTAGTATTAGCTGTGGAATTGCGACAACTTGTAGTACGCGACAATACTGGAAACTGGATGTGGCACAGGCATGATGGGACAAATGTCCATCATTTCTACCTTAAATATAGTTTTTATAGCTTGTGATTCGTAAAAGGTGAACTCATACAAATTTAGATAGCTGTTTCCAACATAAAACAAGTACAGTATGAGGTACTCCCATATTCTTATCTTTCTACCAAAATGAATAAATATTTGTATTGCAGGAAAGCCAGAGGTTTTCCTAAAAATGACCAAGAGCAGTGCGAAAGGCATTAATTTTGAGTGCATGGCCAAAGGATACCCCACACCAAAGATCTCTTGGAATGTTGAACAGTTACCTGTGAGTATGCACTCCAGAATGTGTCTCATTATTAACCATCTTGTTCACTGCACAATGGATGCTTTACATCGCGATTTCTATTGACTTTTAGTGATGGTACTGCTGTTATTGGTGTTCAATTACGCTCATGCAAGTGTGTTGATATTTTATTTTGACAACCAAAATTCAGGATTTTTAGGGTTCAAAGCCATTACATTGTGGAACCACAATGCAATCGAAACCTTCAGGGTTTGCTGTTTGTTTGTTTGTTCAACTTATTCAATTGAAAACAAATATGAACCGATATTAAATAATATGAACCGATTTTTAAAAATATAAACCGATGCTCAATAATATGAACCGATCCAGACATCCATTGGGACCATGCTCTGTGCAGTGTTGGTGCTGCC
Source organism: Eptatretus burgeri (assembly GCF_056783735.1). Taxonomy (NCBI): domain Eukaryota; kingdom Metazoa; phylum Chordata; class Myxini; order Myxiniformes; family Myxinidae; genus Eptatretus; species Eptatretus burgeri. The sequence continues at coordinate 8,054 of NW_028222886.1, read as the reverse complement.
TAAGCAGTCTCCTTGGCTATTGGGCACAATCCTGGACGGGCCGCCACTCTGACACAGGATACCAGCAAGCTGGCACTCATTTTGCTGACCTCAGAAGGATGACAGGTAGAGTCAACCCCACCTGGTATTAATTCAACAGCTGAGTGAGATTTGAACTCAGGATCCTGGGATCCCAAGCCCACCACCATAAAATATGAACCGATTTTCAACAATATGAACCGATGTTCAATAATATGAACCGATTGTAAATAATATGAACCGATTTTCAATAATATGAACCGATGTTCAATAACGTGAACCAATTTTCAAGCATACGAACCAATGTTCAACAACATGAACCAATGTTCAATAATATGAACCGATCGTCAATAATATGAACCAATTTTCAAGAATCTGAACTGATGTTCAATAACATGAACCATTTTTCAATAATATGAACCGATGTTCAATAATATGAACCGGTTTTCAATAACATGAACCAATTTTCAAGAATATGAACCGATGTTCAATAATATGAACCAATTTTCAAGAATATGAACCGATGTTCAATAACATGAACCAATTTTCAAAAATATGAACCTATGTTCAATAACATGAACCAAATTTCAATAATATGAACCGGTATTCAATAATATGAACCGGTTTTCAATAATATGAACCGATGTTCAATAACATGAACCAGTTTTCAATAATATGAACCGATGTTCAATAATATGAACCGGTTTTCAATAACATGAACCAATTTTCAAGAATATGAACCGATGTTCAATAATATGAACCGATTTTCAAGAATATGAACCGATGTTCAATAACATGAACCAATTTTCAATAATATGAACCGATGTTCAATGACATGAACCAATTTTCAATAATATGAACCGATATTCAATAATATGAACCAATGTTCAATAATATGAACCGATATTCAATAATATGAACCGATATTCAATAATATGAACCGGTTTTCAATAATATGAACCGATGTTCAATAACATGAACCAGTTTTAAATAATATGAACCGATGTTCAATAATATGAACCGGTTTTCAATAACATGAACCAATTTTCAAGAATATGAACCGATGTTCAATAATATGAACCGATTTTCAAGAATATGAACCGATGTTCAATAACATGAACCAATTTTCAATAATATGAACCGATGTTCAATGACATGAACCAATTTTCAATAATATGAACCGATATTCAATAATATTGTTATGGTTACCAGATTCGCAAACCACCATTCAGGTCCCTTAGGTGAGGTATCTCGGTAAGTGCATGTGTAGTTAGGCCCAAACCCGTTGTCTAGTGGGAATACATGTCATTTATACGTGCTGCGACTCTTCAGGATAGCCGTTTTTCTTTTACTATCTTTATTTTGGACCAACCGCCATGATCACAACCACAACATCAACCACCGACCACAACCACCGCTTCACCACAACCGCCACGACCTTCACGCACACCTCACAACCGTAGCATCGCCACCGTTCTTGCCCCGCTGTGGGTACCGGTGTTGGACTCATGCAGAACGCGCGTCGAACAGCGTGTACAAAACCACGGATTTTCTGCTTCAAAAACGGATCAAAAACGACACACGCCCACTTTTTGCCGTCCAATCGGTGAGCGAGGGGCGATTTGGCCCCGCCTCCAGAACGATCGATATATGCAAATTTGTGGATCAAAAAGCCTTCACGCCCACTTTTTCTCGGGCCAATGGGGAGCGAGGTGAAAGGTCAAAGGGAGGGGGTCAAAGGCGAAGTTACGGGGGGATAAAAGGACGGTGTTCGTCAGTCAGAAGAGAGTCGCAAACGAGAACGAAAGAAGTCTGGAGCCCGAAGCCTGCAGTGGCTGGAGAAGCAGAAGAGAGTCGGACGAGGGGGTGCTCGCGTCGGTGCCAGGAGCTGCACGCCCGAGGGAGGCCGGCAGCGCGACCTGGCCGAGGTGGAGACGCACACCAGGGATAATAAAGATCCTCTATACCCCGAGCATCAGCAACCCCCCCTCCTGTTTCCCCCCGCGCTGAGATAGTGCGACCAAGGGGGCCCCCGTTCCCACCCCCTGCCAGGCACTGTCCACGAGGCCCGCGGGTTGCGGGGCCATCGCCGCTCCGCGTCTCATCACCAGACGGGTAGGCCCGACCCGGTCTCGGCCTCAGGCCTGCCTCATTCTTGAGGGTATTTCTTTTCCTCGGTTTTGGGTATGTGTTGTCGGCGCCGTCTGTGAAGTAGAATTGTATAAGTGTTGCCGTGTGCTCGGTAGTCGGTATTAGCTCTGCACTGTGTTTTCACTTTTATGTTTGCTTTTTATGTAAATGGAATTGTGTTTTCTTTTTTTGTGTGCATTTGGTGGAATTGTATTTGTGTGCTTTCCGTTCGTCGCGAATAAATGTGCTTTATTGTTGAACTGTTTCCCGCTTCGCTTCGTCTTTTCCTCCATTGAATCCCCATCTTGCTTCACGTAAAGGGTTGGTAGTGGGCTGAATACGCCCGATAATTAATCGAACCGTCGAGGTCGACGATAACACCGCTCGGTTATTCTGATAGTACGGAACGGGTCGCTTAAGTGGCCCGTGTCCGAAGTCGACCTGCGGCGAGGTGCGATCGCCCGGTCTACCCTCCGCGTGGGTACTTAGGTAGTTCGAATTTGGCGAGCAACCCTATCCCACGCGGGGGCTGATTGGCTCGATCGCGGTGAGACCGAAAGGTCCACCCGTGACTGGTTCCCGGCGTTAGTCCGAGAGGGTCACGACTGGATTGTCCGTCCGGTGGGCGACGTGCCGCGATTCGAGTTACGTGGCCATCGCACGCCGGCGGGCGCGAAATCCGCAACAATATGAATCGGTTTTCAATAATATGAACCAATGTTCAATAATATGAACCGATGTTCAATAACATGAACCGATTTTCAAGAATATGAACCGATGTTCAATAACATGCACCAATTTTCAATAATATGAACCAATGTTCAATAATATGAACCGATATTCATTAATATGAACCGATTTTCAAGAATATGAACCGATGTTCAATAACATGCACCAATTTTCAATAATATGAACCGATTTTCAATAATATGAACCGATGTTCAATAATATGAACCGATGTTCAATGACATGAACCAATTTTCAATAATATGAACCGATATTCAATAATATGAATCGGTTTTCAATAATATGAACCAATGTTCAATAATATGAACCGATGTTCAATAACATGAACCGATTTTCAAGAATATGAACCCGATATTCATTAATATGAACCGATTTTCAAGAATATGAACCGATGTTCAATAACATGAACCAATTTTCAATAATATGAACCGATTTTCAAGAATATGAACCCGATATTCATTAATATGAACCGATTTTCAAGAATATGAACCGATGTTCAATAACATGCACCAATTTTCAATAATATGAACCGATTTTCAATAATATGAACCGATGTTCAATAATATGAACCGATGTTCAATGACATGAACCAATTTTCAATAATATGAACCGATATTCAATAATATGAATCGGTTTTCAATAATATGAACCAATGTTCAATAATATGAACCGATGTTCAATAACATGAACCGATTTTCAAGAATATGAACCGATATTCATTAATATGAACCGATTTTCAAGAATATGAACCGATGTTCAATAACATGAACCAATTTTCAATAATATGAACCGATTTTCAATAATATGAACCGATGTTCAATAATATGAACCGATGTTCAACAACATGAACCGATTTTCAATAATATGAACCGATGTTCAATAATATGCACTGATGTTCAATAATATGAACCGATGTTCAACAACATGAACCGATTTTCAATAATATGAACCGATGTTCAATAATATGCACCGATGTTCAATAATATGCACCAATGTTGAAAAATATGAACCGATTTTCAATAATTTTAACGCTCAACATTATGAACCAATGTTCAATAACATGAACTGATTTTCAATTGTTAAAATGATTTGCATTATACAATATGTGTTTATGCTCAATTAGTCTTTCCTGCAAAATGTTCATTGAGGGAGTTTCATTCCACTCTAGAAGGAATTTGAATATGAATTGGAGTCAAATATCACTCAAATAGTGCAATATCTGGATGGTAAATTACTATCCATTTGCTTATGGATTTACAACATTTTGTCATGTGCCCGAGTGCTGATTGACAAGCGGCCAACACACAGCTCTCTGAGCTCAGATAGCAAAACAGTTATTACTTACCCGATGTTACATCAATGGAAATTTGCATATATAATTTGCCGATTTTAATGCTAATGAGCACCAAGAGTGACACCACATGGTATAAAAGAATGACTAAGCAACTTAATGATATTGAAGATGATAATAATAGGAAGCCACAGACAATACATGACGAGGTCAAAACGAAGAAAACGAGAAAGCTTCTCAAAATGGAAAGCCCATTTGATGACAACAGCTCAAATGGTGAAAAATGCATGGGCTGACCACACACACACACACACACACACACACACACACACACACACACACACAAACACACACACACACACACACACACACGCACCAATGCAAAGCCTCACCTCCCGCTGTGCAGGGGACGGGATAACAAAGGGTGAAATCAACAGATCGTTGATTGTGGTACAGAAACCGCTGTGGGAATCGAGTAGAAACTAACATTTCGGCAATGAGTCTTTCATCGCAGCAAAAACCCTTTTTTCATCCTTTACCCTTTTTGCTCTGAAACATCAACTTCTTCTTGCTACCCATGGCGGTTACCATACCACAAGGCTCAATCAACAGTCTGTTGGTTTCATTCATTGTTCTACCTAACCACTGATGCAGATCCACACGAGCCTTCGTAAGTGAAATGAGTTTTTCATCAATGGAGCCTTTAAAGAAGAAGTAGTGCAAGTAGTGTCGATAATAATCAGCTTTTCCATTCGCCAAGTTTCCATCAAGTGACTATACTTACAAAGAAATAGGTCAAGTTTTGTGGAATTTCTTGCTTTGACCATCTTGAAATGAGGCAGCTTCGACTGTCGGATAATGTTTGTCTCTAAGCTTCCACAAGTTGTCTTTTTTTCATTTTTCATGACTTCATCTTCAGTCTTAACGTCAGTATTTTCTTTCTTGTGGTAAATAATACAAGACTGGTACTTTTATAAGACATACAGTATGTAATGGGTGAGACTTCATCTTCTGAACTAAAAACTAGCAACCTTTCAAAAGGTACAATTTTAATGATTTGAAAGAGTTAACACAAAAACACTAACTTGTGTTTCATGTCTTTTTTTAATCAGAAAGAGGAAAAGAAATCAGACTTTGAGGTTCTCAGTTCGCTTGCATTGCCCCAAAAGGATGCTCCACCTCATGTGACCTGCACTGCTTCAAACAAGTTTGGGCAGTCAAGCCAGGATAGCTCCGGTAGGTTTGGCAGTATATAGTGTTGCGAATCTGGAAGCCATGACAACTCAACATACAAGTCCTATAGAACAGTTATATCGGTAATATGTGTTTTTAGTTAGGGTCCCCATCCCTCGTTTAATGGGTGAATAAATGTACTTGTGCTGTGAGTTACTTTGATAGTCAGGGTTATCTTTTATTTTTAAATCCCCATCAACTACAACAACATGCCTTCACCTCGCTTCCTCACACCGACGCCATTGTCTGCGTGTGTCGGCACGTACGTGGGTGGAGTTCAAGGAGGAGCCTCGCGGCGGCCCTCGACCAATCAACATGCTCCGGGTGGGGTGGCCACCGCTCAGCCAATCAGACCCCGCTGCGGTGAGAAAAGCGGTCTGCGTGACGTCACCATGCCCCTGGGCCAATCGACGGACTTGCCGCTCGTTTTGGCCAATGACAGGGCGATGAGCAATTCTGCATGCCAAAACCGTCCAGTGAGGGAGAGCGGGGATGGTGGAGGCGCCCCCCCCCCCAAGACAGGGTGAATAAGGGTGCGGCGCGATCGGACCACGAGAGCTTGAGCTTGAGAGATTTTTCCTCCAAAAGAACCGCACGGGGTGCGCGCCGTCGCTCTGTCGGGGAACTTGCGAATGTTTGAGATAGTTGATGACCATCGAGCAGGCAAGGTTGTGGTCAATCTGACGGGGAAGGTTGAACAAGCGTGGAGTTATCAGCCCTCGCTTTGACGTTCAACTCAAAGACTTGGAGAAGTGGCAAAGAAACCCTCTGCCTTCTCGACAGTTTGGGATACAGAGGAGAGGTTTGGTTGTCGGCACGAGCGCAGAGCGCAGCTCTGGAGGGTGATCGCGGCTTGCTGGTTTCTGGATTCTGATGGCGGCTTGCTGATGCCTGGATTCTGCTCGCCTCTCACTGGTGTCTGGATTCTGCTCGCGGCTCGCTGGTTTCTGGATTCTACTCGCGGCTCGCTGGTTTCTGGATTCTGCTCGCCTCTCGCTGGTTTCTGGATTCTGCTCGCCTCTCGCTGGTGTCTGGATTCTGCTCGCCTCTCGCTGGTGTCTGGATTCTGCTCGCCTCTCGCCGGTGTCTGGATTCTGCTCGCCTCTCGGTGTCTGGATTCTGCTCGCCTCTCGCTGGTTTCTGGATTCTGCTCGCCTCTCGCTGGTGTCTGGATTTTGCTCGCCTCTCGCTGGTGTCTGGATTCTGATCACGGCTCGCTGGTGTCTGGATTCTGCTCGCCTCTCGCCGGTGTCTAGATTCTGCTCGCCTCTCGCCGGTGTCTGGATTCTGCTCGCCTCTCGCTGGTGTCTGGATTCTGCTCGCCTCTCGCTGGTTTCTGGATTCTGCTCGCCTCTCGCTGGTTTCTGGATTCTACTCGCGGCTCACTGGTTTCTGGATTCTGCTCCCCTCTCGCTGGTTTCTGGATTCTGCTCGCCTCTCGCTGGTGTCTGGATCCTGCTCGCCTCTCGCTGGTTTCTGGATTCTGCTCGCCTCTCGCTGGTTTCTGGATTCTGCCCTCGGCTCGCTGGTGTATGGATTCTGCTCGCGGCTCGTTGGTGTCTGGATTCTGCTCGCGGCTCGCTGGTTTCTGGATTCTGCTCGCCTCTCGCTGGTGTCTAAATTCTGCTCGCCTCTCGCTGGTGTCTGGATTCTGATCACGGCTCGCTGGTGTCTGGATTCTGCTCGCGGCTCGCTGGTTTCTGGATTCTGCTTGCGGCTCGCTGGTGTCTGGATTCTGCTCGCGGCTCGCTGGTTTCTGGATTCTGCTCGCGGCTCGCTAGTGTCTGGATTCTGCTCGCGGCTCGCTGGTTTCTGGATTCTGCTCGCCTCTCGCTGGTGTCTGAATTCTGCTCGTCTATCGCTGGTGTCTGGATTCTGATCGCGGCTCGCTGGTTTCTGGATTCTGCTCGCCTCTTGCTGGTGTCTGGATTCTGCTCGCCTCTCGCTGGTTTCTGGATTCTGCTCGCCTCTCGCTGGTGTCTGGATTCTGCTCGCGGCTCGCTGCTTTCTGGATTCTGCTCGCCTCTCGCTGGTATCTGGATTCTGCTCGCCTCTCGCTGGTATCTGGATTCTGCTCGCCTCTCGCTGGTGTCTGGATTCTGCTCGCAGCTCGCTGGTTTCTGGATTCTGCTCGCCTCTCGCTGGTGTCTGGATTCTGATCGCGGCTCGCTGGTTTCTGGATTCTACTCGCGGCTCGCTGGTGTCTGGATTCTGATCGTGGCTCGCTGGTGTCTGGATTCTGATCACGGCTCGCTGGTGTCTGGATTCTGATCGCGGCTCGCTGGTGTCTGGATTCTGCTCGCCTCTCGCTGGTGTCTGGATTCTGCTCGCCTCTCGCTGGTGTCTGGATTCTGATTGCGGCTCGCTGGTGTCTGGATTCTGATCGCGGCTCGCTGGTGTCTGGATTCTGATCGCGGCTCGCTGGTGTCTGGATTCTTATGGCGGCTTGCTGGTGTCTGGATTCTCTTCGCGGCTCGCTGGTGTCTGGATTCTTATGGCGGCTCGCTGGTGTCTGGATTCTGCTCGCGGCTCGCTGGTGTCTGGATTCTTATGGCGGCTCGCTGGTGTCTGGATTCTGATTGCGGCTCGCTGGTGTCTGGATTCTGCTCGCCTCTCGCTGGTTTCTGGATTCTGC
>NW_028222885.1:0-25000 GCF_056783735.1 Eptatretus burgeri | reverse complement strand
CATTAATTCTCTTGTCCAAAAATGTTGCTTCCTTAATTGTTATATTTTTATCTTTGTTGTTATTATTGTCTTTTTGAAAATTTATTTGATTGTTCCATACACTGACTGTTTCCATTTTCTCTCTTTCCATCCCCCATCGTTTTCTTCCGCCTCATTCCTTCCCACACTCCCTGTGTCATTTATTCCTGAAACCTTCTCTTGCCTCCACTCTGTCCCATTTCACCACCATCTGGCAACCCCTGACCCCCCCTCTCTGTGACCCCGTCCTCCAAATTCCATTTTTCAAGGTGGTCACACTTCAAAGTTTATTTATCCTCTTTGGTATGTTGCCTCAATTTCCATACTTTTACGATCTTGATGCAGATATTTATGCCTTGAACCATTTGTTGCTATTTTTATACTTGCACAACTGTTTTTTAACTGCTGTTGTGTGGTGGAAAACTCGAAACCTTACTCAAGTCGCTCCAGTTACGATAAAGGTTGAATCATTTATTTAATACCAGTCATAATTAAAACACGCCTTTTGAAGATAATTAATGGCCTTATTTAATTATATCGTTTGTCAAGGTGCATCCTCGGACACCCCCCCCCCCCGCTGGGGTCTGAAGGTGAATCCTCAGATGCCTCGCTCTCCCTTGCTGGGGTCTGAAGGTGAATCCTCGGACGCCTCGCTCTCCCCTGCTAGGGTCTGAAGGCGAATCCTCGGACGCCTCGCTCTCCCCTGCTGGGGTCTGAAGGCGAATCCTTGGACGCCTCGCTCTCCCCTGCTAGGGTCTGAAGGCGAATCCTCGGACGCCTCGCTCTCCCTTGCTGGGGTCTGAAGGCGAATCCTCGGATGCCTCGCTCTCCCCTGCTGGGGTCTGAAGGCGAATCCTCGGACGCCTCGCTCTCCCCTGCTGGGGTGTGAAGGCGAATCCTTGGACGCCTCGCTCTCCCCTGCTGGGGTCTGAAGGTGAATCCTCGGTCACCTCGCTCTCCCCCGCTGGGGTCTGAAGGCGAATCCTCGGTCACATCGCTCTCCCTCGCCATTTTGTCTTAATTCGCCATTTTGTTTGACAAGTGTTATAGTTTTCATATTCTGAGCTTGGAGCGATTTCATGCATTATATGTTGCGATTTTCCACGATCCACTCTCACCGACTGATTAAAGCACATAATCGAAATGTAATTTGAGTTTGGAGAATCGGATAACGTGGACTAAATAACTCAAAATCTGGAGTGAAACATGAAAATGTAACGAAATCGGCGACGTTTCGTGTTTTTTTTGTGGGTATGTGTCATTTCCAATTAGCTTTCTATCACTTGCCAAGCCAACCGTTCCTGATCAACTATTTAATTGGAGGGCCTGCATAAGTGCTTAAGCCTGGGCCCTGTTCTTTTTCTGGTTTTCATCAATGATCTCTCGGACTCTCTGGAAAATCCTCTATTTCTCTTTGCCGATGACTCAACCCTCTGCCGTACCATCTGTCATCCCTCAGACCGGCAAGCAGCAGCTTCTTCGCTCACTGCAGATCTGGATAAAATCACAAACTGGTCCAACACGTGGAACATGTCTTTCAATCCAGACAAATCTCACACTCTCACTATGTCTCTTCGAAAGGACCGTTTACAAAACCCCCCCATCCACTTTCTCAACAATCCTCTGGAAGAAGTCTTTTCTTTCAAGCTTCTGGGTCTCACTATCTGCCATGACCTTTCCTGGGAAAGTCACATTTCCAACCTTGCCTCAAAAGCCAGTCGCCGAATGGGAATCCTCCGTCGTGCAAAGTCCTTCCTCGGCCCTCTTGAGCTCCTGACCACTTACAAAGCTTTTGTCCGTAGCCTGATGGAGTACTGCTCTCCCCTCTGGGCTGGTGCTCCTGCCTCCCACCTTTCTCGACTTCACGCTGTCGAAACCAGGGCTTTTAAGATCATTGGCATCTCCCGCAATGAAGCTGAGTCTTTGGGCCTCTCACTCAATCACCGCAGGTTGGTCGGTGGTCTTTCTGTCTTCTACCGACTCCTCTCCAGCCTTGCCCCCCTGCTCTCTCTGCGATTTGTCCCAACCACATTTCCACAGGGCGCTCAAGGTCCGCCAACAACCCCCTTCTGGTAAAACTACCAAAATCACGAATCACTGCTCATCTTCACTCTTTCATTCCTCTTTTTTCCCGCCTTTGGAATAAACTTCCTCACTCTATTCTTTCCCATTCTTCCCTTCAGGCTTTCAAAACAGCTGTTCACCACCACCTCTTATCTTCCCCCATCCAAATCCTCGATCTTTTCTACCCCCGATAATCCACCCATGCCCACTTCCTTCAATTCTCCTGCTTTCCTTCCTGAAAGTCCCTTTAATGTCCATCTTCCCCTCGCCATGTTCCCCGTCCCATCCCCATCCCTCTCCCTTCCACAGTTCACCTGTGTCTGTTCCCCAATGTTTTGTCCCTTCCACTCCCGCCCCTCTTGTCTCATGCCTCCTTGCTGTGAGTTGTGTGTTAGCTCTCATACGAGCCTCGACCAAGGTATACAAAAAAAAAAAAAAAAAAAAAAAAAAAAAAAAAAAAAAAAAAAAAAAAAAAAAATGTAAAAACAAAAAAAAAAAAAAGCCATTTGCCGAGTGCCCAACAGTTGATAGCAGTACAGTTTTGTGTCCGGATCGGGACGTACAGTCGGCAGTTGCTCCAAGGTAGAGGTACGTAGACAGCACACACGTACGTGGTACATATGGGTAGATTTGGATCTGTAAAGGGACTCTCCGTGAGTGTGTGTACACGTCTTCATGCCTGGTTACGGGCACCGTGGTGGCAAAGTTTCATTCCACATCTTATGATGATGGTGGGTGGTGGAGGTTTTAACTTTTAACCTCAGCAGCCACCGTACGAGCGATCACGTTTTCCTTTGTCCTCCTGACCGTTTCTTAAGCAATTGGTTATTTTATATGAATCGGGTGTGCTTTGGAAAGGTTATGTGATTTCTCTTTGTGAGTTTCAAAGCAAAATATATTTGATAGCACTCGATTTCCAAGCCGTTTACCATGTTGACATGTTTTCTAAATTAGAGCCAAATTTTTTCCACCCATCACATGACGATTGGCAGCTGTTCATTAAGATTAATGTTTGTGCAAATCTCCTTGACACATCTCTAAAGGAACGTTGTTTGTTAATTTGTGTTTTGAAATTCCCCAAAAACAAATGTGAAAACTACTCAAGGTTTTTGGGTTGTATACAGTACAAACTGTACTCGGTAATCACACTGACTCCAAACAGCCGATGACCGAAAAACTTGCAGATGTCGGCCGAGCACTAATATATCGTGTGTGTGTGTGTGTGTGTGTGTGTGTGTGTGTGTGTGTGTGTGTGTGTGTGTGTTTTGCTGATAAAGCATGCCATATTCTCTCTGTTAACTCCCCTACCCCACCCCTCTTTGTCCCATCTTTGCACCACCCCCTCTGAGTACAGTGCAGCACCCTCATCCTCCACCTCTCTCTGTCTAACTCCAGACATATCCAGACGGTGGCTATCTCCAGATGTGTCCAGACAGACCCTCCCCTCACGCTGCCTTCCCTTCCTCATATTCCAACTCCAAATATACAACATATTCCTTAACCTCCCTTCATGCTGCCTTTCCTTCTCCCACCCTTCCTCACTCCCCCACCCCTCCTCGCTTCCCCCTTCTTCCTTACTCACCCTCCTTCCTCGCTCCCCCATCCCTCTCTCTCTTCCCCCTCTTTTTCTCCCATCCCCCCATCCTCCCTTCGTATTCGCATCAGTGAAGTGACGGGTGGTATTTGCTAGTTTCAAATTTCGTCCTCGACAAGCTCTCTAACTCCAACGTCATTCGGCAGCCTTCCTGCTTCTGTCTCTTACGCTCTAATAATCCCCTTGTCCATGTGGATTCCCAACGGAAAATCCAGCAGCCGTGGCCTCCATGCCCATTGCTCACACTGCGAGACCCTTACAGAGCCCACACGAGACCTGTTGATATTCTGCAGGCACCACGCCCACCTCGGCCATGTTCCTCCCACGAGCTGTGCACTCCGTACAGCACATCGGTACTGTGGTGTGTTTTGAAATCCCCACCGCGCCAGTGTTCCACGCGGAGTGCTCGCGACATCGTTTCACCACGTGACCCCTCCATCCACGTCTTCGTGCCCCTGCCTTTCCGCCAATTTTTGCGTGGGACACATTGCGAATTTACCTCGAGCATTCCACACACGGGCGACGCGACCTCGACCGGCAGCTTGGTCAGGCACCGAAGCGTACGTTTCACACACCGGCGGTTCGGTGTCAGACACGCACACCATTGTTACGGCACCGGGTTCGGGCATAAGCAGTTCACCTGCGGGTTCCATCCCGGATTTTGTCGGGCCCCCTTCAAAATTTTTTTAAAACAACCGATACAGAGGTCTCCGTATTTTTGTCAGACGAATTATACATGTAGATTCGTTTAACACACTTCATTTGGATGGGGTGTGGCTAACACTTCTGTGTTCATGAACGTCATTACCACGATTATGATTATGTAAATTGCTCCCAAAGCAGTTTATTTTACAAGGGAGGTGTCACTGTCTATGGCAATGGCATACCGGGGAATCACCCCGAGTGGCTTGGAGGGAAACACACAATAATGTTGCCCCCGGTGGTTTATCTTCACAAACAATCATAACGTGAAACAAAATATTGAAGGAATAATTTCAGGCCCCAATTAGGTCTGGGCCCGTGGGTAGTTACCCCGCTTGTCCACCACTCCCCCCCCCCCGTCCTTCTCAGCACCCCTGCTTTCACCAAGTCTTTCTCAAGACTGCGTGAGGGAAGTATTCCATGAATACCATCTTGTTGTTTTGAGATTGTGATGTTTACAAACAAACATTTCTCAACTCAATCAGAAAAGTAAAATATTAAAAATATATCATGTGACTGTTCAACCCTTAATGTACATGTAATGTTCTTTAATTCCATCTACAATCCCACACAGGAGTCTATGGAGATGTGCTGCGAGTGAAATTCCTACGCCCCAGGAAAGACAGAGCTCTGATTCAGATGTCTGATTCCGTTCAGGCTCAGCTTGGTAGGTTTGTATTTATTCGTTCTGTCTTCACGATAAGGCCCAAGTGACATGGAATTTTGATATACAGCAGACCCTTCCCGTTGGTGGGGGTTACGTTCTCGAAAAACCCCGCGTCGGGCAAAACTGCGATGCGCAAAGTTTGGACCTTATGGGGAAAAAATGGTTCGGGGAACTAACTCTAAAATGTATCGACTTTTTTAACCCAAACTGCAGTGGTAACGAGAAGGACACCCGGTAGAGCGCATACCACTGCCAGGCTGAATCGTTTATGTTTCGTATCCCACTGACTGGCCGGATCTGGATTCGGACCTGAACTAAAATTTCATACCAACGCAAAGTGGTCGCAGTGACGCACTGCTCCGGCGCATGCTCCCATACCTGACCTGACCTGGTTGTGCATTTCACAGCAAAGACTCAACCATGGCGCCGAGGAGCTTTAAAAACACCTTTGGGATAAAGTTGTGGAAAGGCAGAGATGAGGGGATGGATATAAAAATATTTCAAAGACCTTGATCCCTTGGAGCACAGTCAAGACAATCATTAAGTGGAAGGTGTATGGGACTACCAAGACGCTGCCGATATCAGGCCATCCCTCCAAACTGGATTACCAAGCAATGAGGAGACTGATCAGAGAGGCCACCAAGAGGCTAACAGTCACTTTGAAAGAGCTGCAGGCCTTTATGGCAAAAACTGATCACTGTGTGCATGTGACAACAATATCCCAAGCACTCCACAATTCTGGCCCATACTGTAGGGGGGGGGGGAAAGAAGGAAGCCATTACTCAAAAAAGCCCACCTTGAGTCCTGTTTGAGGTGTACAAAAAAAACCACTCCAGAGATTATGAAGCCATGTGGAAAAAAGTTTTGTTATTTGATGAAACCAAGATGGAAACTTTTGGCCGAAATGAAAAACGTTACGTTTGACGCATACTCAACAAAGCACATCAGCCAAAGAACACCATCCCTACTGTGAAGCATGGTGTTGGCAGCATCATGTTATGGGGATGTTTCTTATCAGCAGGGACTGGGGCACTTGTCAGGATGGAAGGGAAAATGGATGGAGCAAAATACAGAAAAAAATCCTGGACAAAAACCTGCTGCCTTCTGCAAGAAACCTGAAATTGCGACGGAAGTTCACATTTCACCATGACAACAGCACAAAGCCAAAGCCACACTGGAGTGGGTGAGGAACAAACAGATAAATGTCCTTGAGTGGCCCAGTCAGAGCCCCGACGTAAATCCATTCGAAAATCCGTGGCTTCACTTCAAGATTTGAAGATTGCCGTCCATCAACGCTCCCCACGCAGCTTCACTGAGCTTGAACAGGTTTGTGCATAAGAAATGGGCGAATATTTCCCAATCAAGGTGTGCAAAGTTGGTGGAGACCTCGACCAACAGACTCACACCTGTAATTGCTATCAAAGGTGCTTCCACCAAGTATTACATCAGGGGGGTGGGGTGGACACTTATCCAACCAAGATATTCTCGTTTTGTATTTTTAATTAATTTTTTGAAATTTGTATAATTTGTTTTTCACATGGATGTTGTGGATGTCTGATTTCACATGGAAGTCTGATTTAATGTCATTTAATTCCAGGCTAAAGGCAACAAAAGGTGAAAAATTTTGAAAGGGGGTGTAGACTTTCTACAGCCACTGTACATACAGTATATAATTATAATATACATGATATTACACACCTGTACATGTACAGTATCTTATCAAGAGAGGGACAGAGACAGAGATCCCACTTAAAGAAGCATTCTGTCGAATCCACCTTTTCCGACCCATCTTACTTTCACATGACTCCTCACCCTTCTCTCTCTTGTTTCCACGAACATTCATTCATTCCTTTTTCCTTCCTTCCTCTGCCACTGAAGGTGGATGGATATCTCAAAAAGTTGTGCACGGATTGGGATGAATTTTGGGTGACGGGTTGGGTGTGTGATAAGGAAGAATTGCTTCGATTTTGGTGAAGATCCAGATTCGAGAAGCGATTCTTCACCGTTGAGAAGAGATTGGGCCAAAAACGATACATAACACGGTATTTCAAAAGGATGTGGATGAGTTGGCGGAGGTATGCTCTCCACCGAGTGCCATTCTGGTTGTTTGTGTCTTCACTGCCCTATACTACTCAATCTTGTAACACTGTTTCATTTGTCCCTCTGTGTCGCCAGTCTTGTATCATTTGAACGGAGTTCGTCTGTACAGCAACGATCTTCGTGTCATACTTTCTCGCCATCAAACGGTGCATATGCCGCAGGGACACGATGATCAGGTAACGACGTAGTCTTTGATGTGCGAGGGTCCGGGTTCGTTTGAAGGCACGCGATGATCACCGAAGGCTGTTTCATTCCTTTCCCGCCTTGCCGTGACTAGGATGTGGCGAAGGATTTCACCGGCTCTCAACTTCATCGCTTCAAGAAACCTGGATCGAGGAACTTCCGAAATATCTGCTCACCATCTTCAACTCTTCATCTCTCGAACATCCTGTACGCTTGGTTCCTTTCCATTCGGTCTTCGTCCATCTTCTTAGGGTTCTGTTCGTGAGCTCACAAGTCATTGAAAAGTGCATGCATATCAGGCTGGAGATTTAAGAAGTGATCAACCACACATTGTGGTTAACTCGTTGAAAACATTTTGATTTTCTTTTTTTGCCATTTCATTGTGCTCACCTTCATGCTTCGTTTCACAGTTTGAGTTCTTCATTTAAGTAACTTCCGGTTCCGGGTGCCTTCACGTGTGATGCTGTATCAAACAGGTTCTCCCTCCAGCTCATCAGGTCCGTTGGTACCCTCGCCAAAGGACAGGGTACTCACTGTATTTGGGTCTGTTTGACTTGTCGGATTGAGACGACATTTTCACCATAGGAGCGATTCCTCATGTGGAATATATTTGATTGATAATTCTGACGTCAGACGTCACGTGGTGTGGCAACCATGTTGGAAAAACTTTGGACCTCTATCTCTGAAACAGCAACAAGAAAAAAATTTTAACTTGGCACTTGGCAAGTACATACTCCTCGTGGGGAATAAGTGTGATGTTTTTTGATGACGTCATAATTGCATATGTAGAACGCGAGATCTGATCATGAAAATTTTTGAGGGTCATCTCGGGATAAAATGATCCAGAGAAAAAAGATTGATGACGTCATCGGTCACGTGATTTGGCCACCAGATTTGGGTTTTTTTTAAACCTTCAAAAATCTCTGAAGGGGCTGAACGGATTGAGGTGAAACTTTACATGTACGACCGTCTGTCTATCCATGAGGAAAAAATGTGTCACACATATGACGTCATAGGTCACATGGTTTGGCAGCCATATTGGATTTACCCTCAAACCTATTTTTTACAATCTTCTTCTCCAGAATGGCAGGACAGATCGAGCGGAAACTTCACACAAATGTTCCCCAAGCCTTGGGGATAGCATTGTATTCACGAATAATTGATGTCACATCGTCTGGCAGCCATATTGGATTGTGCGAAAATCTTTTAAAAACTATCTTGAACTGCTCAATCAATCGACATGAAACTTCACAATTATGATCTAGTAGTGCTGGGGAATACTCGTTTATGTTTTAAATTTCAACCTGATCGGACGTATGGTCTCGTGGCCAGAATTATTTTATTTTTTGATCTGGTTTTTTTATTTTTTTTTTGAATGAGGTTCACTTGGCTGTGCCTGGACGGGTTTGAGGGTTGAGGAGCAGCAGCTGTAATGTGAATCCTATCCATCCAGGTTCCTCCTGATGACTTCATCTTTGCTTTTACCTTGTTCGGGTTCCTTCTGATGACGACAATGCAGGACTGTACCTATTTTGTCTTCCATTTGATTTTAATTGAATTAATTTTACTCCCATTCCAAATTAATTTGAATAAAAATAACGTCATGGGGTCAGGGTGGAGTGTCCGATCAAAGCGGGACGTCTTGGTACCCGGTAATCACTGCTAGCAGTTGTAAAGTGGCAGTTCTAGTTACGTCTGTTATTAATTACGTAACACACCAGGACACAAACACCACACAAAACTAAAAATATTGTATCCATCCTGACTTCCCATCTGAAATGTGTCATTCAGGCCGACGGTTGGCGAAGAGAAGCTGCGAAAGATGTTTTCGGACGCCGCCGGTGGAAACGTCCAAGCATTCAAGTTTTTTAAGTAAGGGAACGTTATGAATGATTTGTGTAAATACCTGGGAGAGGGAGTTTGTGCAGGTGATGTGGATATTTTTTTGAGCCTTTTAAGTGATTGAGAAACAGAATCGGGATGATGGGGACACGGTCAAGGCGGGGGGGTGCGTGGGGAGGCTGAGGTGGGCTCTGACAAGGGGGTGTGGGTTGAGCAAGGTGTGGGCGCAAGTCGGCGAGGTAAAGCACCAAAATTACTTCCCTTGCTCGTTGTGCTTTACTTTTGGAATCGGAGCTACCACGTGAACACGAAGCGAAAAGTTGGGTCCACAGATTGGTTCCCTTCTGTCTTTCCGTCTGTCTATATAAGTCAGTTTATGATCGTAGAATAACTTGAATTTCAATCGAGCGTATTTGGAACATTAATCGAAAACCAAACCTGCAGTTTAGCATTACCTTGGCTCTGAATTGGACCCGGTCGCACACGCGCAAAGAGGAGTGAAATAATATTTTTACCTTGTCTGACTCGACTTAACCTCCGTCCACTGAATGTGGACGGAGGTTACGTTTTCACCTGTGTTTGTCGAGCTGTCTGTGAGCATGACATCTCAAAAAACTTGGTGGACAGGCTGGGTGTGCACCAAGGACGAATTTAATCGATTTTTGTGAAGATACGGATCTGGATTCGATAATTTTTTTCATTGATTCTTCACCATTGAGAGATGGGGCCAAAAACGGTATTGAGCACAACATCTCAACAAATTGTGGACGGATTCGGACGAAACTCGGTGGACGGGTTTGGTACGTGACAAGGACGAATTGATTAGATTTTGGTGAAGATCCGAATCCGGATCCGAGTCTTTTTGGGGAGGTCTCTACCAGCTTTGCTCAGTGAGATGGTGAAATCATTGCCCATTCTTCACGTGAAAATTGCTCGAGCTCCGCCAAGTTTGATGGGGGATCGTCGATGGACTGCAATCTTCAAGTCTCGCCGCAAATGTGAAATTTTGTTCAAGTCAGGACTTTGACCGGGCCACTCAAGAACGTTCGTTTTCTTCTTATTCAGCCACTCCAGTGTGATTTTTATCTTTGTGCTTCGGATCATCGTCCGATCTAGTTTCAGATTAATGACCGACTCGAGCAGGTTTTCATCAAGGATTTTCCTGTACTTTGCACCGTCCATTGTCCCTTCCATCCTGACAAGCTTCCCTGTCCCTGCTGATGAAAAGCAACCCCGTAACATGATGCTGCCACCACCGTGCTTGACAGTAGGGATGGTGTAATCTGGGTGATGTGCGGTGTTCGGCTTACGCCAGACACAACGCTTTGAATTTCGACCAAAAAGTTCAATTTTGTCTCCTCTCACCACAAAACGTTTCTCCACTTGCCTCCCGGTGTCATTCAGATACTTTTTCGCAAACTCCGTACGAGCTTTTCGATGCGTCTTTTTCAGTCATGGTTTCTTTCTTGCCACCTGTCCATAGAGGCCAGATTTGTGAAGAGAACGGGATATTGTTGATGGATAAACACTGACGCCCGTCTTGGACATACAGTAGAGCCTTGCAAATCTTTCAAAGTCGTTGTTGGAATTACAGTGACATCCTGAACCAGTTTCCTGCTTACCCGACTGCTGAGTTTGGATCAGCGACCTGATCTGGGTGGGGTCTCGGTGGTATGTTACGTCTTCCCACTTCTTTATGATGGATTCACCGTACTCGAAGGGATAATGAGTGATTTTGAAATCTTCTTATAACCCTCACCTGAACGGTGCTTCTCCACCACTTTATGTTTGACTTCTTTGGAAAGAGTCTTGGTCTTCATATTTGCCTTGTTAGTTAACCAAATGTGTTGCACCTTAAAACTCCTTAGATAATCGGGGGAGATTATTTTTTTTTCAACTTAAACCACTGATTACATACAGGTGAAACATAGTACACTTATTTTGTAACTTTTCGAACAATTAATTTACTCCTGAAGCGATTTAGGGTTAATCAGGCAAAGGGTTTGAATACTTATTCAACTGAGAATCATCTGATTTTCTCTGTTAATCTGACTTTTTCACATTGTAGACAAAATTATATGGTTTGTCATCTTGGTTTTCTGCTGGGCCTGACACATTTGGCCCGTAGCCCTCTGATTATACACTGTCCCACTTTGTTGCGTCAGATTTCCAAAAATCTTCTTCTCCAGACCCACCATTCAGAATGCTACCACATTTGGGTTACAACATTAGGACAGTGTCCTGATGGTAAATTACAGAGGCCATGCTGATCACGTGACCGAAAGTGTGACAAAATGGTGGTTGCGTAAATTCCTTCAAAGAATCTTCTTCTCCAGACCCACCAGTCAGAATGCGACCAAATTTGGGTAACAACATGAGGTCAAGCTCCAGGTTCAGTTGTCTTCTTTATTTATTTATTTTTAATTGTTGCAGTTACTGCCAAACGATGGTGAAACGTTTAGAGATCTTTATGCAATCCCACATGCCTTGTTTCACTTGAACGGATGTCGGTCTCCTTTCCAGGGAGACCCGTACGATGGCCTTGTTGCAGCTGGGCACTGTGGAGGAAGCCACCATTGCACTGATTAAACTGCACAACCATAATCTTGGTAACAAGGACTATCTGAGGGTGTCCTTTTCAAAGTATTCATGTCACTCGGAGATCAACTCTTGATATGCAACACACCACCCTTCTCCACCCTGTCAACCACACCTCATTTTCACACTAACGTTTAAACATTCCAATTCATACCAGTTCGTGTCTTTTCTCACTTTCGTGAGCCATTTAAAATTAAATGTGGGAAAAGAGACTCGAACTTGAGCACCTCCACTTGCTTCTCATAAATCTTGTAAATCTATTTCATGGAACACTTTGCCTGTCTTTGCATTCCAACCGTTTTCTATGGCAATTGGAGAATTATCTTTTGCAGCTTATTTTATTAGGATTGCAAAAGATGAGGGTAGAGTGGCAGGACAAAGAGAGCAAAGTTAAAATGGTTCATCCAATTAATGTTAAAGTTTTCCATTGAGTTTTTATAAAAATGCTTTTCCACTTTGTATTGGCTGTAATCATTAAAACATTTAAATTCCTGATCCATTTTGCTGTCATTTTTTGTTCACCTGGAACATGATTGAGGTGAGCTTATGGGACGGCTCGTCGTCCGTTCGTCATCCCATCCATCCGTCCGCAAACATCAACTTCTTCTCTGAAACTGCTGATGGAATTCTGACCAAACAAGGCGAAAATGATCTTTGGTGTGGGGTAACTGAAGTTTGTTCATGCCATGCCTCCTTCACATATCAGTACATCATCATGAGGTTGAAGGGTCCCAAAAAAACTTGGATTTTGATCGAGTTTGGCCACCGTTTTGGATAACAGGAAAACCTTTAACAATCTTCTCTCAAACCGCTGAACTGATTGAATGCGAAGCTTTCAATTTGTGATCGATTTCCCACGGAAAACATGATTTGTTAACAATGACGTCATCAGTCATGTGGTATGGCAGCCATATTCAATCGCAAGAACACCTTTAAAAATACCTTTTTCTGAAACCACTCAACTGATCAATTTGAAACACAAAATATATGATCGACATTTCAAAATATCTGAGAACATTTCATTAAAAGAAGCTGATCCGAAATACAATATGGCTACCAGGTGAGGTATGGGAGCATGCGTCGGAGCAGTGTGTCACTGCGTCCACTACTATGTGTGAACATCTTTATAGCTGTGGAGGAACTCTGGGAAGGGTTTAAAAGAGCAAGCTGCTTACCTTGGGTAGGCCTTCTTGGGTTGCTTTATGCAGCTTCTTTGGCGAGAGGAGTGTTGAGGTGTCAATTAATTATTGGCCACCCCTCCCATCCTGGGCAGAGTCTCGAGCTGAGGTGAGGCGAATCCTCGCCCACGTTCGTGGTTGAACGCCCGAAGAACAATGGCGCCGGTCAGAGTGAAGGGAAGGTGTAAAAATAAAAGAAAAACCCTATCACAGTAACTCACAGCGCATTTACATTTAATCACCCATGAGACAAGGGAAAGGAAACTATCTATAAAACACATACTTACCAATATAACTGAGCTGTCGGATCTGAATGTTGTGTGTGATCGGTTTCCAAATTCGTAACAATATATATTGTTACGGTTCTCGTTTATCATTTGTCCTTGTTTATCAACCTTTCCTTTTCCTAATCTTAGTAATCTTAATCAAAACAAGGACAAATGTGTGCAAGAGCAGCGTCCTAAAGGTTTTGTAGGCTAAAAAGAAAAAAACAACAACTTCCGATATTTCGTCACGTGCCTTGATTAAGCCAATAGCAAAACCCCGTCATAATGTATTTACGTATTAACGATATATCGTGTATTTACGAAATAAATAATGTATTTACG
Organism: Eptatretus burgeri; assembly: GCF_056783735.1. NCBI lineage: Eukaryota > Metazoa > Chordata > Myxini > Myxiniformes > Myxinidae > Eptatretus > Eptatretus burgeri. The sequence goes on along the minus strand of NW_028222885.1, from coordinate 11,446 downwards.
AAATTACAATACGATAAATAGAATAATCTTTAAATAGTAACGTGAACTTTTCGAAACTTTAAAGCAAATGTCCGAATATATTGAAAAGTTCATGATAGACGCTCTCAAAAGGCACCGTCTATGTGAGGATGTGTACATGTGCTCAGTATGTAAGGAGATCCGAATTTTGTATATACAAGAGCCGAGTCCTGAAGATTAAGGTTTTGTCTTCACAAGGACAAGAACAAGAAGAAGAACAACAACAACGCCAAGCTCTCTATGAGCAGCGTCTCACGTAGCAACCTAAAAAGTTTGTAAGAGGTTTATAAAGGGATAAAAACGAATTAGACAAAAATGATAAATTAGACAAAAATATTTTTGGCAGGAAGAAGAGTCACTCGCCAGACAACTTCGACACTGCCTTGTCAAATACATTTATTACGTACACTGATGCTGAACATACACGACGAAATAACTATTATAAACTAAACCCATTTAACCCTGAAGCTGGATCCACACCACGATCAATATTAATTGATGTTTATTGTCTGTCTTTCTATAAAGTGTGTTCATAATTTTGGACAAAACTTGGTTATGTGACAACAACACGCTGATTCGATTTGGGTTCAGGATCGAATTCAGATTCGGCCGATCAGTGGGATACAAAACGGAACCTGTTCAGCCTTGCGGAGGTATTGTTACGAATCTGGAAGCCATTTGCACTCATGAACTTTTCTTGCTGTGCTGAGATTCCAGTACCTGCCTGCCTCCTGTACCAATTATTTCATGTACATCATGAAATAGCAGTCCCCGCAGTTGTTATTTCGATAAGTATGTGTTTATAGTTAGGTTAGGTTTATAGTTATAGTTAGGTCCTTCTGTCTTATGGGTTAATTTCATGTGTGCTGCGGGTTTCTTTTATAGTCAGGTTTTTTACTTCGCCAACAAATCTCCTTCGTTCTTCGCATCATCGCCTCAGAGCCAACTCCGCCCACGAGGGCAAGAGCACGCCCTTCGTCCAATCAGGAGGCTCATTACCTCAGAAGCCCCGACCAATGAGGGGAGGCCACTGGTCGCCCGACAACCCCTCGTCCAATCAAGAGGCAAGTGGCCGGAGAAGAGAAAGAGGAGAGTGCTTCTCAGGACCAGAGTGCTGCAGTCATCGTGGCCGATTGCTTTTGGTCTGTCATGGCTTGGTCTCGGTCGTGGTCTGCGGTCCTTTGCGGTGGCTCCTCGTGGTGGTGGTGGCTGAGCAGCCAGGGTCGTGGGCCCGTGGATTTCGGGACGTGGGTTCGAGTCCCACCGTGGTGGGTTGGAATCCGGTGTGACCGCATGAGGCGGGAAGGTACCTGACCAGGCTCTGTTCCCCCAGATCGCCTTCCCTCTGGGCTGAGGGGCCGAATAAAGACCCACAGGGTCCATTTCTTTTGGGTGTGTGTGTGTGTGTGTGTGTGTGTGTGTGTGTCCATAGGCCCCGTCTGCAAGTTGAAACTGTTAAGTGCCTGTGTTCCTTGGAAATTGCATTTCTCATGTTCGGTTTTAACTCTGCTCTTTGTGCTCCCCTGCCTCATGATAAATAAACCCCCCAATTGTTCAATGTACCAGCTCATTGTCTGTCACTTTCTTTTATTGGTTTAGCACGGTGCGTATTGGGAATTAGGGAGGCCGTTCGTGCCGTAAATTGTTCATTTGGACCGACGGATCTTGGTAATCTCCGCTCGGTTTACACCCGGATTGGGCTCGGTAAACGGCCCGTTCCGCCCGAGGTCCGTCGAGGGTGTGATTTTCCCCCGTAGTTAGATGACGTGGGTACTTAGGTATTTTGAAATTAGGCAATTAACCCTACCCCATGCGGTCGAAATATTGGCGACCACGGTCCGCAAAGGGACCGTGACCTTTCGGACTTATCCGAGAGTCACGACCTAAATTCCGGGGTGTTCAGTGGAGATGACCCTACTGCTCCCCCTCGTGGTCGTTCCTCGCCACGGACCCCGGCCCACAACAGTATACGCTCTCCCGAGTGCCATGAAAGCTTGTTTGTTGTTTTTGTCTTTCTGTCCTCCGTCATAAACAAGGATACACAAGGAGATTTTATGCAGCTGGAGGCCATTCGGTCCATCATGCCTGTGCCACACCAACACTGCACCAATTTATCAACACCAGATCAAAAACGACAGTGGCGGTTCCTTTTCAGGGTCTCTGCCAATTTTCTCAAAGTTTTCTCTGTTTAATCTGTGTTTCTAGTTTGGAATTGTGTTAAAACTTGTGCTAATTGTTGAGTTTTCGTCGTCTTTTCATCTCGTGTTTCCTTGAGGCCTACCCTTCTCCCCGTTTGTGTACGCGATCGTGTTTGTTGTATTTTCTCCACTTTTCCCTCCACCCTCCTATCCCTCTCAACTATCCCCTCTGTTTCGTGTAAAAAAGAAAAGAAATCCAACAAAAAAAGCTTCTCCCTCACATTATACCCGACGTAGCCACGTGACTTCCTGGACCGACTCTTCTTCCTCCTTCCTCTGCCGATCGACCATCCACTTTTGTGGGTTTCGGACACATTCAAAGTACATCGGCCCCATACCAAATAAATAAATAAAAAACAAATCCGCCAGCGCGCAACATCGCCGGGGCACCGTGGGGACGAAATTGGGGGGAGGGGCGGGGAGCGGTGTGCAATAATTAATTGAATAATTAAAATAAATAAATAGTGATCGTAAAATAAATGATTGCTCAATCAATAGTCGAATTGCATATCTTAAACCACCACTATTTCACTTTTTTGAAATTGGCTCCTCAAAAAGGTTATTCGATCGTTATTATTCAAAGATCAAAAGATACGAAAGGAAGATCAAAAGCTCCTCCGAAGTTATTAATGGAAAAAGGAATAATAAATCGATCAATTGATTCATCAATACATCAAAATACCCTTTAAAGCCAAATTACTTGTTCACCGTCGTGTTCAAATATGAGCTTCCAAGCTCAAAAGGTGCCCGAGATATTGCCTCGATGAGAAAGAAAATAAATAAGGAATTAATAAATCCATAAGAAGTAAGTAATTAATCATTTTTTTTTCCTCAATTATTTAAAATAATTAATTAATTAATTAATCAAAAAACAAAATCAAAGTTTTTGCCAAAACACATCTTCACTTTTGTCCCCAAATTTCAGCTTCCGAGCTCAAAGGATGGCTGAGATGTCGCCCGAATAAACAAACAAGAAGAAGACGTCGTGCAGAGCACGAGACTTGCAGAATCCATAAAATAAATTTCACCTCAAAAATAATTGGTGGTTGAACTCAATGACCAAATATGCAACTCATCTTCAAATTTCAAGTGAATTCGATGAAAAATGAGGATTTTAGAAACACAACCTCAGTTTGGAGGAGGAGGGATGTGGACTTGGACGTGGGAGGGGGAGCGATGACCAAACACATGACCACCCTCATCCTGCAAACAAACTAGTGACCGCCCTCACCCCACCTCCAAACAAACATGTAACTACACTCATCCTGCCTCAAAATAAATACGTGACCACGTTCATCCTGCCTCCAAACAAATAAGTGACCAAGCTCATCCTGCCTCAAAATAAATACGTGACCACGTTCATCCTGCCTCCAAACAAATAAGTGACCAAGCTCATCCTGCCTCAAAATAAACACGTGACCACGTTCATCCTGCCTCCAAACAAATAAGTGACCAAGCTCATCCTGCCTCAAAATAAACACGTGACCACGCTCATCCTGCCTCCAAACAAATAAGTGACCAAGCTCATCCTGCCTCCAAACAAACGTGACCACACTCATCCTGCCTCCAAATTAACAAGTGACCTCGATCAGGAATTATTGGTTGAGTTAATTGCTGTGAAGTTCGATCTCGAGGGTGGTTCGAGTTAAAGGAGCCAAGGGACACGTTCAGTTGAAGATTGTTGAATCTTCCTGCAAGAGAAAGTGATGGTTCAAGCGATCCGTTGTGGTTGTGGTTCGATGCAAACCCAGAGCTGGGTACTTCAGGAACAGGAACGAGCAAAACGAGTCACAACATCCTCTCTCTGGATTAATAGTTTATTTTTATAGGATCAAGATCTTTCCCACCACCACCGAACGGAGACGGAGGTGATGTTTAAACCCCTATCTGTGTTCTGTTTGTCTGTCTGTGAGCACGATATATGAGAAAGTTGTGGACGAATTCAAACAAAAAAAACGAGGTGGATGAGTTGAGGAGGTGATAAGAAAAAGCCGAACCAATTCGATTTTGGTTCAGGTCATTTGGCTGAGATGTAACTGGTATTAACAAGGAGAAAAAAACAAAGTACAGGTATTGGTATTTATTCACACTTCCTCCACACCTCACCCCCTCTCCCCCTCCAACATCGTTTTCTATTTTGATTCTTCCTCTTCTTATTGTTTTCATCCTCTTCTCCTTTTTATATTATTTCTTTATATTTGACGAACTGGTAAGACACTGGTGGTGGTTTCGGTGAGGGTGATTCTTTCGGTGGTGAACTTGGAGAGGGTGATCCTTTCACGTCTGGTTGAGAGGGAAGAGAGCATTTGGGGTTTACACCCAATGAGACACCGCGTCCTGATTCCAAGGTGACTCGGCCCTCGGATCCTCCCTTGAAGACGAAGACCTCGCTGTAGTCCCAGCGCATCCTTTGATGACTTCGTATTTTGTTTTCAGGAAGGTCTTGTGTTGGATTCCTTGTCCAATTTGCAGGCATTTTTGTTCCATATGTTTGTATGTGTCCGATTTTCTCTTGTCTCTGTTCGTCTCTCCGGAGAGATTCATGAAAGCTCTTTTCACCTCCGTGTTCAGGCAGCTGGTGTTTCAGAACAGGTAGTGTTAGTGAGGATGTGTTTGCCAGCGACGTACCTGGTGGAGGAGTCCTTGGAATAGCCCCGTATTTAGTGAGCAAGATTGAGGCTTTCTGTTTCAATTCCTGTTTAATTTGCCGGCGTTTTTCATTGGAGAACCGTGGTCTCTGTTCGGTTTCCTTGCTCATCAGTTCCATTCTGCGTTGAGATTTCTGATGTGTCTCTTCATCTCGGAGTATGGAGAGCTGGCGTTGCAGAACAGGTAGTGAAAGTGGGGATGTGTTTGCTTGAGACGTACCTGCTGGAGGAGTACCTGGATTGACCCCGTACTCTGTACACAAGATTAAGACTTTCTCTTGGATTTCCTGTTCAATTTTCCGGCGTTTTTCATCGGACCTCTGTTGTCTCTGTTCGATTTCCTTGCATATCTCTTCCATTCTTCATAGAGATTCCAATCGTCTTTCTTCACCTCGGAGTTTGGATTGTCGGTGATTCAGAGCAGGTAACGCACCTGGCGATATATTTGGTTGAGAGGCACCTGGTGGAAAAACAGTTGTTTGCAAGTCTGAGGCTTTTTGAGAGATTACCTGTTCAACTTGCAGGTGTTTTTTGTCCGGTACCCTGATGCTTCTGTTCGATTTCTTTGTGTTTCTGTTCCCTTTGCTGGAGTTTGACTTCCTGGTTTCTTTGTTCAGATTCAATACCAAGGACCAAGCAATAAAAGGAATCCAAGTGTCAGGTGAGCAAACAGAATTACATCAAAAACAAATTTCTCATCGAGAGAAGAACACAGAACTGTTTTCTGGTTCCTCTTGTTTAAACAAGCACCAAAATGTCCAAGAGCCGCGTCCTAAAGGCAATAACAACAACAACTTCCGATATTCCGTCACGTGCCTTGATGGAGCCAATAGCGAGACCCGTCATGGAGGCCCTTGTTCATGACGAGGAAATCGTGTATTTACGAAATTACAACACATTAAATGGAATAATCTTTAAATAGTAACGTGAACTTTTCGAAACTTTAAAGCAAATGTCCGAATATATTTAAAAGTTGATGATAGACGCTCTCAAAAGGCACCCTCAATGCGAGGATGTGTACAGGTGTTTAGTACTTAAGGAGATCCGGATCCTGTATATAAAAGAGCCGAGTCCGAAAGGCTTTCTCTTCACCAGAAGAAGAAGAACAAGAAGAAGAAGAACAATGCGGAGCTCTCTTGGTGCCAGCGTTCGCGACGCGAGACGTGGCTACAAAGGTAGTAAGAGGATTATAAAGGGATAAATATACCATCAGAGATGGGGAATCCCCCGCCATTGAATGAAAAAGGTCAGACATATTCCAGATAATGAGGGAGGTGAATTGGAAACAAGACACCATTTTGTCATCATCTCGAAAAAAGTTCCCCAGGGGTGAGGAACGTAGTAACCAAAAATAATTGAAATCAGATAAGCGTTTTTCCATTTATGACAAAAAACATTTTTTTCAAGATGGCCGCCCCAGTCGGCCATCTTGGATCCGGCCACGCCCAAAATCAATAGGGTTCTTCCTTTTCAGGTCGTACATGTGTGACCCAAATTTCAAATCGATATGGCGAACAGTTTATGAGTCATCGCACTCACAGCTTTAAATGTTGACGCCCGGACAGACGGACGGACGGACGGACGGACAGCCGGACGACCTGGGTGACAACAATATCCCCCTTCTGCCACGCGGCGGGGGAGAAAAAGATATTATGCCAACCCACGGAAAACCACGTAAAACAAAAAGGAAGGGAAATGATAAATTAGACAAAAATATTGTTGCGGTTCTGAGAACCGCATCCCTCCAAAGCGATGGCATGAACCACACAGTGGTCTCCAGACAGTTATTTTATTAATATACGTACAGATAGTCCCTTCCCTCTTGTCTCATGGGACAAACAAGGCAAAGTGCGTTGTGTGGATCTCATCGATTGGCCTGATTATATCTCTAACTTTATTCCTTCCCTCTTTCTCTATTCCTGAGGTTAATCCAAGCCACGACCGCCTGGAAAAGCCACGGCCACGTCCTTCACTGCAAGAATGAGTCTTCACAAAAGTCAGCACAAGCATCGATACCCATGCCGTGCCGTGCCTGGGGTAGAGAAAAACAGACCACCACAACCACAAGACAGCACGGAACGTGTGCAGCACAGCGACAACCCCCACCTACTGTTCAGGAGACCAAAAGCATGACCAACACGATGGCGCCGCTGCCGTGCCCGGGGGAGGAGGGATGAGGAGGGAGGGGGGATATTGGAACAACACACCAAATGCCAACGACGTACAGTATGCACGCGGCGCACTCTTTTCAACCCATTTTTGAGTCTAATAATTAAATCTATCTTCATCTCCATTTAATACTGATATCTATGGTCGTCCAAGTCTACATCTAATAATTATATCCAATCTTTTTCAAACCCAAACTGTCCCTGGACTCGAACTGACACAATCGGTCAACTTCCCAACCCGGGACTCAACCGACTGTACTCCATCTTTTCTGGATCTGATTTTGACCAATTTCCCTGAAAATATCTGCTGTTCTTCCTCCGCTCCATTCGGTTCATCTGACCACGTCCTTGTCAAAGTGGACATCTCTGGCTGTTCTCAGAGAACCACCTCACCGCCGTCGAGTCTGGCATTTCACTCAAGCCGACTGGCAGGGTCTCCAAGCAGCCATCAAACTTCGAGTCTGGTCTCGCATCACTACTTTCTCAAACATCAACTCATCCTGGGAATTCTTTCAAAGAAACTTGCTCTCTCTCATCCACAGATTTATCCCCTCTCGTCTTCAGTTGTCCTACCCTTCCTCCTGCCAATGGTTCACTGAAGCTTGTGGCGAGGCAGTTGTCCTGAAACAACTTGCCCTCACCTCATGGAAGGCAAATCCAACTGAATGTAACCTCTGTTCCTTCCATAAAGCTCGGAACAAGTGTGTGACTACCCCCAGGAGAGCCAGAAAACAACATCTTTCTAATCTCAAGTCTGAACTCTCAAACCTGTCTCCGTCCTCCAAATCCTGGTGGCGTCTGGGAAAGTCTGTTTCTGGTGGATGTTCCCCCTCCATCCCCTCCCTTACCTTAAATGGCCACACTGCTGAGATTGCACGGGAAAAGGCTAAATGCCTCAACTCCATGTTTGCATCGAAATCTTGTGTCTGAAACCCATCACTTTCTGTACCCACCTAACCCAGTCGCACCCAACTGTCCCTGGACTCTGTGTCCTTTTCTCCTGACAAGGTGGGGAGCTTGCTGTCAAACCTCGACTCAGATTCTGCATCCGGTCGAGACGGCATCAGCCCACGTGTCCTAAAAACCTGCTCATCTGCTCTTGCTCACCCTCTCTCTGTTCGATTCACCCTCTCATTTGCTCAAGGTCACCTGTCATCTGCTTGGAATTCAGCAAACATCACCGCCCTGCATAAAAAAGGTGCAAAAACAGATCCCTGCAACTACAGACCAATCAGCCTTCTCCCAATCATCAGCAAGGTTATGGAATCCATCATCGTTTCAGACATCAAATCCTTCCTCTTCTCCAATGGCCTGATTTCCGATCATCAATTTGGTTTCAGACCAGGTCACTCTACCCTGGACTTGCTGCTCCTGCTTTGCCAACAATGGATGGAAGCCCTCAATGTCAGACAAGAAATCAGAGCCATCTCCCGAAACATATCACGTCCTTTGACATGACGTGACGGTGTGGCACTCTGCCCTGCTCACCCAACTCTCTTCCGATGGTATCCAAGGCCATCTCCACACATGGCTCACAAACTTCCTCTTCTGTCGCAGTCAACGTGTGACCCTTAATGGATTTCTCTCATCCTCTCTTCTTGTCCAGGCTGGAGTTCCTCAAGGCAGCGTTCTGGGCCTTGTTCATTTTATGGTTTTCATCAATGATCTCTCTGACTCTGGAAAATCCTCTTTATCTCTTTGCTAATGATTCCACTCTCTGCCGTACCATCTGTCATCCTTCAGATCAGCCAGCAGCAGTTTCTTCACTCTTTGCTGATCTGGATAAAATCACAAGCTGGTCCAACACGTGGAACATGTCTTTCAATCAGGACAAATCTCACACTCTCACTATGTCTCTCCAAAAGGACAGTCTGAAACCCCCCCCCCCCACCAAAGACTTTCTCAACAATCCTCTGGAAGAAGTGCTCTCATTCAAGCATCTGGGTCTCACCATCTGTCATGATCTTTCCCGGGGAAGCCACATTTCGAAGCTGGCCTCCAAAGCCAGTTGCAGACTGGGAATCCTCCGTCATGCAAAGTCCTTCCTCGGCCAACCTGAGCTCCTGACTACACACAAAGCTTTCATCTGCAGCCTGATGGAGGATTGCTCTCCCCTCTGGGCTGGTGCTCCCGCCTCTCACCTTTCTCGGTTTCACGCCGTGGAAACCAAGGCATTCCGGATGATTGGAATCTCCCGCGATGAGGCCTGGTCGTTGGGGTTTGGGTCTCTCACTCTCTCACCGCAAACAGGTCGGTGGTCTTTCTGTCTTCTGTCATCTCTTCTCAGTCCTCGTCCCCCTGCTCCATCTGAGATGTGCCCCCCCCCCATATTTCCGCAGGGCGCTCAAGGTCCTCAACCATCTCTCAGACATGCACTTCCCAATCTTGTTCGAACTTGTCGCACTGATAAGGAATGATGGCTTACATATGAATGCCACTTTTTTCGATATCAGATCCAAGATGGTTGAAGGGCAGCCATTTCTGGGATACGTACAGTCCGATTCTGTTCAAACCTGGTACAATCACAGTACATGATGGTGGTACACACTCGTGCATCTCAATTCATTTTGCAATCTCATCAAAGATGGCCAACTGGTGGCCATGTTAGTTATAAATAATAAAAACCCGGTCTTGAACACGTCCTCAACCATTTCTCGGATATGCATTTACCGATGTTGTTTGTTGTTGTCCGCAGTTATAGAATTTCTTTCAGAGATAAATAAATATTGGAAAATGTCACATTGTTTGTGTGATTCAGTTTGTAGATGCAAAAAATATATGAACATTGAATCCATTCTGTGCGAAATTTTCATTCCCAATGGAAAACATCACACGTGTCACATGACCAACAATCTTCCACAATATGACTACGTAACCCGCATCATTAATATTCGTGACGGAATCACCCAATGGTATGCAATCTTCCATGTCACATGACCACTCAAGTCAGTTGGACATAAATGTAAATCTTGTGTACAAGAGTTGACCCTTTAACCCCGTGCAGCTCAAACCATGGAGGCGATCACATTTTATGTTTTTTTTTTCTCCTTGTTCAGTGAAGATTCAGTTTGGGGATGTTGAAAAGAAAAAGGAACAGGGAAATGAGTAACTGAGCACTGAGATAAGAGTTTGGATGATTTTCCTGATGTTGTTGTTGTTGGTTTGTTTTTCTGAATAAAGATGGAGAGATATGTTGTTTGTATTTTTGAGGGAGGATGGAAATTGGATTGAGCTGAGGTTTCAAAAGGAACAATACCTGGGATAAAAGGAGTTAAAACGAGGCAAAAAAAACAGAGGGAAATCACACTCCAACTATCACCAGTAGGCCCGACTTCACTCGGGACACGAATTAAACGATTCAACAAAGCAGGATATGGTTTGGGACAGAAAAAATGATGAAAAACAAATTGACAAAAAACAAGAAGAGCAAAACAGGAATAACTAGAAGGGAACTCGGTAGAGCGTATACCTCCGCCATGCAATGCCTGATCCACGAGAACATATCGGACCCATTACATTTTTGAAATATCATGCTGTACAGTGCTGTATCGATTCTGACCACATCTCTCAATGGTGAAGAATCACTTTAAAAATTAAATAATTCTCGTATCCAGATCCAGATCTTCACCAAAATCGAATCAATTCGTCGTTGTCACACACACAACCAGTCCACAACTTTCATCCACAAGAACACACCAAGTTTCATCCGAATCTGTCCACAACTTTTTTGAGATATCGTGCTTTTGTTCTGGACCCGGGGTCGGGGGCTAAGACCACGAGGGGTGAACTACCTCGGGCTCCCACCAGACTCTCCGGAATTGCAGGCCGTCGCACACGAATACCTTCGAGACGTGGTGGGTCGCTAATCGACTGTGAATACCGATAACTCGACCACGTGACTCAGTGACAGAGTCCTCCGTCTAATAAATACCGTTTACCAAAAGGTCACGTGATCTAATTACCGGGGAACACGCCCTCGGTACGCACTTGGTCAAACCGGATCACCTTACCAGATCAGGTGCAGCCGAGCGTAACTGCCAAGCTCGTACCGGGTAGGAATCAGATCGTTCCGGCTAAACGAGGGTGCGGGCCATGCTGGACCAATGGAAGAAAACAAGAAAACGAGCTGGGAACATTTCTACACAACACATTGATTTACAATCAAGCAAGGAAACGTATGTGGCACATTGAATGGGGTGTATTTTTTATGTACAACAGGAGATAGCAAGGAATTTGTGGGGTGCGACAAAAGGTAAATTACAAAAGAAGTCACAGAAAAGGATTATCCCGACGATCTTCTGCAATCTTACTTACTCTTGAACAGGCGCAATCACACAACTACACACGCCTGAGGAAAGTTAGAGGGCCAAGAAAGAAAGAAAAAGGTGAGGATGAGCATTCTCAAAATACCTGG
>NW_028222884.1:12500-25000 GCF_056783735.1 Eptatretus burgeri | reverse complement strand
AGTTAAGGATGGATTCGAACGAAACTTGGTGAACCCATCAGTGGGATTCATGTGAAGTGCTCAGCTTGGTGGAGGTGTGCGCTCTACCTGGTGCCCTGATCGTTTTTTCATTTTCTTCCTTCTTTCCCGACGTCATTTGGCTTTTTATGTTTCAATTGTTGTTTCTCATCCCTCACACCTCTCACGTCATGATGCGGTGGACACAAAGGCCTTTTACATCAAACTACTGCTACGACTACTACTTATTCAACTAAAGTAGTAAGCCTCGTGTTGGCTTCACAGTTGAGGTGGCTGGATTGAGATCTTAGGGTCTTTAGTTCCGGCCACTGTTTGTACTCTTAATTAACAACACGAGGGTTGACTCAACCTGTCATCCTTCCGAAGTCTGCACTTGTGCTGCTGATGGGGGGCGTGGCTGTGCTGCTGATGGGAGGCTTGGCTGTGCTGCTGATAGGGGGCGTGGCTGTGCTGTTCATAGGGGGCGTGGCTGTGCTGTTGATAGGGGACGTGGCTGTGCTGCTGATGGGGTGGGGGGCGTGACTGTGCTGCTGATAGGGGATGTGGTTGTGGTGCTGATGGGAGGCTTGGCTGTGCTGCTGATAGGGGACGTGACTGTGCTGCTGATAGGGGACGTGACTGTGCTGCTGATAGGGGATGTGGTTGTGGTGCTGATGGGAGGCTTGGCTGTGCTGCTGATAGGGGACGTGACTGTGCTGCTGATAGGGGACATGGCTGTGGTGCTGATGGGAGGCTTGGCTGTGCTGCTGATGGGGGATGTGATTGTGCTGTTGATAGGGAGCGTGGCTGTGCTGTTCATAGGGGGCCGTGACTGTGCTGTTGATAGGGGGCGTGGCTGTGCTATTGATAGGGGGCGTGGCTGTGCTGTTGATAGGGGGCGTGGCTGTGCTGTTGATAGGGGATGTGACTGTGCTGTTGATAGGGGGCGTGGCTGTGCTGTTCATCGGGGGCCATGACTGTTCTGTTCATAGGGGGTGTGGATGTGCTGCTGATGGAGGGCTGGTTGTGCTGTTAATAGGGGGCGTGGCTGTGCTGTTCATACGGGGCGTGGATGTGCTGCTGATGGGGGGCGTGGAAGTGCTGCTGATAGGGGGCGTGGATGTGCTGCTGATAGGGGGCGTGGCTGTGCTGCTGATAGGGGGCGTGGCTGTGCTGCTGATGGGGGGCGTGGATGTGCTGCTGATGGGGGGCGTGGATGTGCTGCTGATGGGGGTCGTGGCTGTGCTGCTGATGGGGGGCGTGGATGTGCTGCTGATAGGGGGCGTGGCTGTGCTGCTGACGGGGCTGTGGCTGTGGGGCTGATGGGGGTCGTGGCTGTGCTGCTGATGGGGGTCGTGGCTGTGGCACTGATGCAAAGCACTGTGTAGGTTTGGGCAGGAATTTGGAACTTGTGCAGGGTGCCGGCGATAATCTGCCTACTCTTCACAAAAGACACAGTGGGATATTTAACGTCTACAAACTAATGCTGGCAGACGGGGCGTCAAGCATCAGGTCCATCCGACGGATGGCACACACATTGATGCCTCGCCATGCTTGTGAGACACCAGGGTCGTAGTTTGTAGCTGGGCCGAGATCCAAACCTAATCTTGAGGGCTCACACGTGAGTGGGCCTCGCTCTGGGTCATCCTGCCAGGTATCATGGTCCCCTTTTGAGAGAGACGGTAAGGTACTTGTGCTGGTGTCGTAGCCGAAGTTCATTTACCTGCATCGTCCAGTTACCTGTATCGTCCAGTTACCTGTATCGTTGCTCTTTGAAAGGTTCTTGAGTTTGCATTTTGATATCCTGAGGTTTAACGAGGTGAAAACGTTCACCTTCTTCATCCACAGATCAAAGAGACATTTTCAAGAGCGTCATCGTCTCGCTGCTGGTTGGAGGACTGTCCATCGTCGCCGGCACCTCGTCCGTGATTGTCGTGTTGTTGATCATCGCCGGAACCTTCCGCTGCCTTCACGAGAACAAACTTCTCTAGTGAGTTTCGATGTTTACTCCTAATACGACGCAGATTTATTCGATCCAACAACACAAAACGCCAAGAACATTTGGACAAGCCATCCTCACAGTCGGATCGTCCATCGTCACGCACGCAAGTATCATGTCACAATTCAGGATTTTCATCCCGAAACAAAATTATAAACATGTCTTCATGACGTCATTATTCTTATCAACGTTGAAAAAATGTCTACGACTCAATGGAATGATACACCGACACAAACGGACACGACTGCATAATACGTACTAACTATTTATCTTTTTTATTATCCCAACACAGGCCGCACGTGAGTACTCACGGGGAGGGACGGCGGAAGAATTTCCCGCCAAATGTGAACATAAATATATATATATATATATATTTACATTGTAAGTGCTTTGTTTTCAAAATGTCGTCCGATCTGAGGATCTTCAGGTGGATAAAATGGACACGCTTCCTCTTATTTCATCCAAACACAGACACGTACAAGGTTGAGCGGACGCTCCGTACGTGCACATCGACGAGCTTGACGTCATGTTAACACGTCGTGTCACTGTGACTTGTAATAAACATTTTATTATTATTTTTATATTTTTTTCTACAAATTGCTGCTTTTCCCTTTCCCCCAAAGGTATTAACAGCCTCTCTCTCTCTCTCCTGTGTTCATTTTAACCTTGTTCGAACTCAAGAAACGTCACACACATGTATAATAAGAACCTCTATCGTGTGTTAACATTTCAGAAAGCTGATACTTTAAATTAAAACTTTATTCACATTGTTATATCCCTGAGTCAATGAATTAAATGACGTTTAACCGATTCTCGGCCTTTGTTTTTGGTTCTGATCGGTTTATTTTTGTCCGGATTCAAACGTACGACCACTTCCTGAGCTCATCTCATTGAGCCGCACGTAGTGATTTTTTAAAAATAAATAAATAAATTGCTGGTTGAATTCAGTTTCCTGATATGAAAATTGTCTTCGAATTTCCAGTCAATCGGATGAAAATTGAGGATTTTGGAAAATTGACCCGATGTTGACCTCAAAAGAAGTGAGCGCTGCTTCACGCGGTCACGTGACATGTGGTAAAGTTTCAATTTCCTCCGCTGAACGGTTTTCGATGCACCATTTTAACAGAGTTTGGAAGCAAGCGAATCGGCCTGCGGTTACGGCCATAAAGAGTGACGAAGAATCCCCAGCGGGTTCATCACATCTCCATGGTGGGAAACCTGTCAATCTTTCCCGTGCTGATAATTATCATAATTACAACTGATAATTGGTCTGATGATAATCAGAGCAATGTTGGTATCATCAGGGGAGTATTTAACAGACTTTGTTCCAGGATTAAAACATCAAGTTCGTCCCCTTCGACCCTGATTTTTATTAATGTCGTGAACAATCGACGGTACATCACGGGTGATGAAGGTTGTGTTCAAGTTTCATCAGAATTGGTGTGAAACACTTATTCATGAAATAACTAGTCCACATTACCCCCAATTACCCCCCCCCCCCTAATGGCCGTCCCCGCAACAATATACAGGTGATGGAGGGTTTTGAAGTGAGAGAGACGTCATACACAGGGGCAGGTGTGTAATGAATCAAAGTTCCTTCGATTGACCGATGTTCAAGTAATAATTTAATTAAATTCACAAGTTTGAGAATCTAAACAAATTTAATAATGAAAAAAACAACAACAACAAACTGGGAAATAAATGTCAGACTTGGGAAGCATTCCTTGAATTCCGACAAAGAACGTTGTCAGAGAATCATCAAAGCAACAGGAAAAAAGGTGCGATTCGAATACTCGACTTCAACCTGAGAAACAACAACAAGGTTGTGACTAACAAGGACAAACAGGAGGACACGAGGCCCATCAAGGCCGTGTCGTCTCCCCGCAACACTCATCTGTACCCTGCGGCGGTTAAAAAAATATCTACTTCTTCGAAATGTATAAAACTTGTCACCACAGGAGGGACGTTCCACAATACATATGAACAATGGTGTCCCGTGCCATGCCCCCCCTCCCCCCCCCCACGGTGGTGTTGATTGGCCCCAGCCCTCCGCGACACCTTTCGAAGAGCGAGTCCAGGTTCGAACAATACAACGCAAACGAAGCAACCAATCATTATGATAGAAACCATTAAATAATTATCTTCAGCTGTAGAAAGATTCCAATTGATGTGTGTAATAACATTCCTGATTTAATGGACGAGATCTTTGGAGGATTCCTTCTTGACCTCGACGTCGGCTCGTGGTGCAGGGTTTCTGTTCCGTTTCCTGGTCGGCAGTTCGAAGTCAGACTGCCTGGTGGGTACCAAGCCCAGCAGCTTGTTGGTCTGCTTGGACGCCATCAACCTGAGGGCGTGCTGGGCGCTGGCAGTTAGAATTTCTCGTTGCTGCTCCGTCATGGAGCTCAAGACGTCCTTGGGCTCCAACTCACACGGGTCGTGAAGACCGGGTCCACCGGGAAGCAGGATTCCTGCGGCGAAACACTCGAGCACTCGCCGAAGCGCATATCCCGGCCTGAGAGGCTTGGGGGCACTGCCGATCGCCTTCTCTACCAACAACTCCATGGTCCAGCTCGGTAGACAAGCCCAAGCAGCGACCCGACGACAGAGGTCTCTCATGATGCGAATGACGACGACGCAAGACTGTAGCCTGACGGCTTTTGCCTGGAACCAGTTGGCGCGGCGAATGGCGACCAGAGCGTCACGGCACTTTGGCCCGTTGAGGAGGTCCTCTGTTACCATGGTTACATCTTCCATCAGGGGAGAAGTGAGGGTGACGGAGACTCGGGTTTTCGGATCGGAGTTCGAAGTGATAATCACCTCCGCTTCCTCCACATGTTGCCGCACCTCGTAGGTCTCTTCACTCAACGCGGCAAGCCGTGCAGGTAGCTCGGAGGCAATGCGTTGCAACAGTGCGGGGGTGGGTTTTACCGTGCACAGCAGCACCAGCCGCACGCTGAGGTCACCGTGCAAGAGCAACCTCTTGGCGAGCAAGCCGACCCTCATCACCCCGAAGACGACTCTTTTTCCCTCACCGCCTTCAGAGCACTGGGAACTATCCTCTCCATCGGTGGTGTTGCCTCTCCATTCGGCGAGATGGTTGCACACCAGCTTGAGTGCATGCTCGGTGTGCCAGACGACGCGTAGGACCGTCCGGAGTTCCATTTTCTGAGGACGGATGGCCATGTGGTGGGTCATCACGGGACGGTCTTCGTACTCATTCGGCAATCGCACCACCTGCACTGCCGGTGCCCGTGGATGTCGAAGACGAGGTACAGACTCCAGAAGGCCATCGGGACCTCGCCGCTCCCCAGTCTGCTTCAGCAGCTCATCGAACCTCCAGAACATCTCAGTGCACACCCCTTCAACCCGCCGGTGTTCTTTCTTCCAACGTCTCCAATACTCATCATGGCATATCTGTCTGAGGTCATCCTGCATCTTGGACATACATACACGATCCTTCACCTCCACCTGCAGCTCGGGGTTCACCTTTTCCTTGGAAGGTCGATGACGGCGCCAACTTTTCTTATGAACCTCTTTGCCGTCGGGGTCATCGAAATGACACTGGCACTGACCTTCATCGTCACGAACCTCCTCGAGGTGGTCGACTTCCACAGGTGGAGGTGTACGTTCGGCTCGAGGAGTGGTTGCAGCTTCAGACAACAGCTCGCTCCTGTCCGAACGAGCCGGAGGACCGTCACCACTGTCTGGATTCGGACATTCCTCCCTTGTCGTATCACCGACTACCTGCTCCACACCATCCATTAAAATGACGTTTCGGTCGACGGCCTCCTCAACAGAACTGGTTGTGCTGGTGTGAGATGATGAAACCGGGGAGTCAGTAGCGTCAGCATTCCCAGTCGCAGTGTTGCTAGTTCCGCTGTCATTCGCGATCTGGATAAAAACCGTGGAATTCCTGGAGGGAATTGGCTTGCCCAGGCTGATGTACATCCGCACGACCTTTCGGTGCTTGGCTCCTCCAACGTGAGTCGAGTATTCGTCACGACCACAGCAGATAACGTCGCACAGGTCGCAACGCACTAACCGCTGATGTCGAAGTCCATCGATATCGGGCCAAGGACAAACATGTCCCAAATTCCCACAATTCCACTCCGTTTCCTTCCTCTTATGCTTCTTCCCATCCAGGTGTTCCTGGTGTTCCTGTGGACCGGCACAAACGATCTCGCAAACGTCACAGTCGTGTAGATGCGGAGGCTTCAAATGACGTGTCGATGTTCGAACATTCGTACAGTGTTTTATGTTGTTGTTGTTGATGTTGTCGTTGTTTTGTTGTTGTTGTTGTTGCTGCTGATCGGATGATGTTGCCACTGAATAAACAGCCGATTCACTCTGAGCATGACGTGTACCTGTAAATGTCGCTGCGAAGGTGCTGCACACCGTCCCCACCGTGTCGGTGGTCCGTGTCATCTGAAGAGCCTGGGTAGTTGCAGGTGGTGGTGGTGGTGGTGATGGTGGTAGTTGGCGCCCTCCCTGGGTGTACCCGAGTTCGGTGTGCGCCGTACCCGTCGTCGCTGGCACGACCACTTCCCCGTACTCTGGGTAGGCCGCACGGATATCCGGCGCGTGCACGGCCACGTACGTGGTGGGAGACGTGCACGGAAGGACGGGTGCCTGATGTGCCGAGTCATCGACGACTGTTGAGGAAGGCCACGGGGAGGTCACGGCCATTGACCGTCCACCGTCGTGCGCGGCGTCGGGAAATCCGAAACGGTGAGTCGCCATGTCGGCCTCGTCGCTCGGACGGCTGGTCACGTGTCCTACACCACTCACAGACATATTAATAAATATCTTCTCGTCGTGTACCCGATCTAGACTAGAGAAGGCCGAGTCTATCCGAGAGGGGGCTCGGGCCTGTCACACGAACAGCAGAGCCCCACGTACGAACACACACGAGGCGGAGGTCCGAACTCTCTCATGTAAATCATCAGAGCGTGTTGTTGTTGTTGTTGTTGTTGTTGTTGTTGTTGTTGTTGTTGTTGTTGTTGTTGTTGTTGAGGTGGGCAAGAAACGACTCTGCAACGCTGAAGCTTCAGTCAAAAGCTTTCAAAAAAGAAATGTGCATAAATTATGATAATGAGTGACGTCGTGTGCATAAATTATGAAAATGAGTGACGTCATGTGCATAAATTATGATACTGAGTGACGTCATGCGCATAAATTATGCCCACGTCTTCGGTTTATATTTTAAAATAGAAACTTTTTAAAATGATAATCGAACAAAGTGAAACACAACCTGAGGAAATTATTGTGAATTGAACGCACGCGTCGTCCGTCCCGTGACGTGTTGAACGTGAAGCCTTTTCCCGCTCTCGGAACTCCCCGGCCGTCCGGCCCGTTATTTCACTCTTGAGGTGTATCGCGGAGGAAGCGTGAGCTCGAACGGGAACTCCAATCGTGCCATTCGAGGGAGTGCGTGAGCGTTGGCTGTGTGGAATATTTCCGAGCGGACGTCGACCGAAACGAGTGGATTCATTTGAATAAAGCGAGATTGGAAACTAAAAAATATATATATATATAAACTTTAATTGAATGAAGGAGATTTTGAAGAGGGAACTCGTCACGTGACGTCACTAAGTGAGCGGAGAGTTTTGGCGGGAACTGCAGTTGCCAAGCACCGAGTGCTTGTGGAGGCTCGTTCCTCACTACTCAGTGGTGAAAGATTTTTTTTTAATTGCCGAGAGGAGGAGAGGGGACGATGGAGGTCGATAAGAAAGTTCAAGCGACAAATGGATTCGGATCGGACGCCGAGGCAAGCGTGGCCGGCTCGAGCCAAGCCAGGCCCGGGCTGGAGGCGGATTTTGCGCCGACGGCCTCGGGAATCGGTGAGGGTCGTTCGTTTTACCCCTCCCCCCATCCCCCCCACCAATTTTTTTTTTTAAATAATAAGAGGAATTTGCTCTCTTCTCTGAAACGACACACACACTTTCAATGAAACTTGAGCACAACCTTCATCACCCGTGATGTATCAAAGTTTGTTGGCATTCAAAAAAAAGTCAGGGTCTAAGGGGGTCTTTGCAGAGGTCTGCGCTCTCTGGAGTGCTGGTCTGGTGAGCTTGGGGGAGGAGGGGGTTTTAACGAGGGTAGAGAAGATGGCAGGGTCGGGGGTCGAGGTGCAAAGGATAATCCAGGTGGGTGCAGTTTCTTGAATGAGGGTGTGGAGGGATTGATGGTGATGGAGCTGGTAAAGCAGGAGGGTAAACACGAAAAGGAGTAGTGATGGGGAGGATGCTGTACGCAGATTATCTGGCTGTTGTGGTGTGGAGTGGGTGGGAGGTACAGGAAGTGCTGGGGGAGTGGAAGGAGGCATTTGGGAAACATGGACCGACGATGAGTTTGGGGAAGATTGAGGTGAAGCGAGTCGGGCAGTGAAGAAAATAAATTAATATCGGGTAAGAGGGGAAGGAGATCGGACGGGGAAATAGGTTTGGGTATTTGGGAGGCAATCGTGACCAGGGTATGGTAGTTTGGAGGTAGAGGTGTGGAAGGATGAGTTTGCTTGGATAAGGATGTAGGGATTGATGAGAACCCTGAACGATGTTACAGATTCTAATACAGGACGTGGTCTTTGGTGATCTTTTCCACCCTCTCACTACCAGCTCCCTCCTCCTTACCTGGTTACCAATCCAACCGACTGGTTTTTGTGTGCCAGATGCTGACGTGCAAAGGAACGGCTTGTTTGGTGCCGCAATGAATGGAGAAGCGCA
Organism: Eptatretus burgeri; assembly: GCF_056783735.1. Lineage (NCBI taxonomy): Eukaryota > Metazoa > Chordata > Myxini > Myxiniformes > Myxinidae > Eptatretus > Eptatretus burgeri. The sequence continues at coordinate 16,282 of NW_028222884.1, read as the reverse complement.
GGACAAGACCCGGGGTCCGGACAGAGATGTTCCGGTGAACGAGCAGCCCGGTAAGGAGGTTTTATTGTTTCTTGAGTGCAGGAATTCCTCTGACGTCACGTTAATCCTTGTTTTTAGTTGCTCGAAGGTGTCGGCTTCATTACTGATTTTGTACTTTTTGCCTGAAGACCCTTGGACCAAAGAGCATTTGCTTTTGCTCCTGGACCAGATGAAAGCCCTGCTTCCGGAAAATGATAACTTCAAGTACAGCAGTGCAGAGTATCAAATGGATTGGGAGAAAGTGAAGTTTGGAGACTTCACTTCCCGCACCTGCCGGCAGTGCTGGTCCCAGCTTTCCACAAAGGTGTGCTGCGTCGTGCATGTCTCGGTACTTTGGATGTTCAAAATGTTCCACGAATGAGATCCTCACAACGGTCCAAGACTGACCAAGTTCCTTTGTGTTTATTATTTTTTTAATTTCACAAGCACATATTGCCGTTAGAAAATATTTTCCGTACAAATTATGTACGATGGCCGTACCGAAAGTCGTGAGCACGTTTTTTTACGGTAAAACAAAGGTACTTGTAAAATACTGAAATTGTCAAGAGTAAGTAGACAAATCGCATGACTTGTCCGCAAAATCTCCAGAACGTTCCACGTATTTCTTATCCCGAGTAGAGGTGAGCGTTAGCACGATGAGGGGAGGTGAGCGTTGCAACGATGTAAGGATAGCACCACGATCAATACAGAAAACACCTTCATTGTTATCACTGCTGTCGAAGACGGCAGAATCGAGAGGAATGTACGAAGAAACACAAGGTGAGGTAAGTGTGTGTTCGAGACGCCACACCACCAAGATGGACCGTTGCTTGCTGATGCGGATACACCTGATAACACCCGATTGGTCAGTGCTGCGACCATTCGAGAAGTGAATAAAGGTGACATAGCGACAGCCACACAACCTCTTTATTATAATAAGATTACTTTTGGCAGTATCAACTGTATTCCGACGATTTTTCACGACAGACCAATCAGCCTTCTCCCAATCATCAGCAAGGTTATTGAATCCATCATCGCTTCAGACATCAAATCCTTCCTCTTCTCCAATGGCCTGATTTGCGATCGTCAATTTGGTTTCAGACAAGGTCACTCTACCCTGGATATGCTGCTTCTGCTCTCCCAACAATGGATGGAGGTCCTCAATGACTTCAAAACAGCTGTTTACCACCACCTCTTATCATCTCCCATCCAAATCCTTGATCTTTTCTACCCCCGTTAATCCACACCAAGCCCACCTCTTTCAAACTTCCTGTCTTCCTTCCTGAAAGTCCCTGTAATGTCCATTTTGTATTCCCCAAGTTCCCTGCCCCATCCCTCTCCCTTCCACAGATCTAATGTATCTGTTCCCCACTGTTTTGTCCTTCCCACTTCCGCCCCTCTCGTCTCATGCCCCCCTTGCTCTGCGTAGTGTGTTAGCTCTCATACGAGCCTCGACAAGGTATACAAAACAAACAAAAAAAAACGTGTGTTCACTTCGGTCGATCTTGGAAGATTAAAATAAATCTCGAAAAACATTTTCCATAAAAGAGTAATTACGTCTCTTAGCCTCAGTCTCTTAGTCTCTTAGACTTGCAAACCGAGCCTCAAGGACGGTGTACAGAAACGTTTTTTAAAAATAACAATAAAATCCACTGCACGTGATGTGTAACGCGCGCAGGGTAAAACGAGTGTTCGTTTACGTCTGTAAAGGATGTCTAATAAATAAATAAAGATATGAGCACACCTGACGCTAGGCCGAGGCTTCAGACTTTGGCATGTCCACGAAGCTGGACCGTTGAAATGAAATGTCCCAGAAGATAAAGAAAACAGGGTTATATTTGTCCACGCCGTGTTTTAAAATCATGCTTCTTGCCACGAAACATCATATTTTCCAGTCTCCTTGAATATTTCGAATAAAATAACTGCAACCTGTCATTTTTGATGGGATTTTATACTAGTTTATACTGTAAGAGAGCCGTTGAAGTCCCGAACCCCATTTTTCCCATTACCCCCTAAGTTTGTGTATTTGCGGTTCGCGGGGATTTTCAAGGACGTAACCGCCGCGAACGGCAATGCTCTCCTGTACATACCCGAACACCGTGGGGTATCGTGTCCTGTGAACTCTCTAGTTTGTTACTCTGTGTTGTTTTGTGGTTCTGTGCACAGGTGAGGAAGTTCCGTACTTTGTCTGAGCTTGTTTTCGATGCAGAGGAGTATGTGAAGACCCTGGACAAAGGAATGAAGATACAGGTGTGTTTCGGGTCTTTGTTCTCTTCTTGCTCTTTCCATACTGAACAGAAATTATTCCACAACATACAACATGGGCTTTACACATGAAGAATATGCTGAGCGACGTCCATTTAACTTTGGTGCAACAATTGGGAACTGCAATCCAGGAAGTGTTCCTGCAAAAGATCGAGACAATCGAACATGCGAGAAAAGGGTTCATTATGTCATTGTTCATATGGAGATGTGATCCTGTAAAAGAGAGCGCACCTGCCAACGGATCTGACCGGTTCGTCTGGTGCTTGTGTAACACCTGCTTAAGGTAGATTGGTCCAGAGGTTCGCATCACGTGGTTACTCATTATCAACGCGATACTCGCTTGTCTCAAGGTCTCAAGGACTCGCATTGGGCTGCTCGTGTACGTACCATGTACCACTTGTGAATGTTTAGCAGCTGTCGAGGAACCTTGGTCGGGTTCCAAACAGCAAAGGGCTTACCTTGTGTAGCTTTTCATGGTTGCTTCCTGCAGCTTTCTCCGGCTAGAAGAGCACAGGACGAGTCAGTTTGTTTATAATCCTCGCCACCTGGGGTAATTGATAAGGTTGAGTGCTGATTGGTTATTCCCTCCGATAACGGGTTCTTCTTGGTGAAGATCCGGATCTTCACCGAAATCCAATCGATTCTTCCTCGTCACACACCCAACCTGTCCACCAAGTTTCGTCCGAATCTGGCCGTAACCTTTTTGAGATATCCTGTTCACAGACAGATGAACAGTCAGACAGGGGTGAAAACATAACCTCCGTCCACCTTCAGTGGCAGAGGTGAAGAGGAACAAAAATTAAAAATAAAGGGTTGTGGGAGGGGGGGGGTGGGGTTCATAGGTGTTTGTGTAAGTTCAATATTTATTTACCGAAACAAGAAGACTACAATATGGTGATTAATAACACCCACCATCCTGAAACTTGTTGTGAGTATACCTTTCGTTTGTTTGCAGAATCACCCAGATTTCCCAAAGAAACCTCACACGCCAGATCTGCACTTCTGCCTGCTGAAGCGTAAGGACATTTCCAAGCTTCACCCACAGATCACTAACCCAGACATGAATCACATGCTCGCCAAGACCTACAAGGACATGCCCGAAAGGAAAAGGGTAACGTCTTTCACATTTACCTGATAGCTTTACACCTGCCTGCCTGTGGACTCGTGATCATGTCCGTTTCTTTGTGCTCCCAAGATGAAGTACCTTGAGGAGTACACGCAGGAGAAAGGATCATTTGATGAAGACACAAACAATTTCTGGTAAGTGAAGCCAAAGAAACCATTAAAATGGATCTCTCCTTTCTGCCTCCCAACCCCGAACTCTGCTCAGTGCTTAAAGGCCCAGTCACACCTTGACGTTTTAGCCAGCAATGGCAACGTATCAAAATGTATGTAAAACGCTGGCTTACGTTGAACTTTTGATGTTTTTTTTAAAAGATTCCGACGTATTCATAACGAGTTGGTCGTATGCATAACGTATTAGTAACGGACACAGAACG
>NW_028222884.1:0-7500 GCF_056783735.1 Eptatretus burgeri | reverse complement strand
TTGTACATTTTGTGTAGAGCCGTGATCAGAGTGGTGGAGAGGCGAGAGCGGGGAGTGAGCGCACGCTGAGGAGGATGACACGACCCTTGTATTGGTGTTGAGTCGATTTGGCTCGCGTGGTGAAGCAAGACGCTCGGCTTTGGCTCTTGGTTGAGTCGTGAGAAACGGACCCCGAGCCTCCTGCTTGTCATAAGCAGCTGCACTGGGGCTCTGAGCCTTGGTGTTGAGTGAGCACAAGAATACTCGAAAGGAGGGTTTTTATTTTTATTTTGTGTTCCCTTTGTCTGTATTTAAGGATTTATTCACTTTATTATTATTATCATTCCCTTTTGAATTATTGTCCTTTGTAAATATTTGTTTATGTTCATTAAATGCGTTCATTTTAAGAAACTGTGTTCGTGCGTTCGTCGTGGGGTTCGAGGATAAACCCTCTGTGCATCAGTTTCATTCCCCGTGCTCCTCTGCTTCGCCGCCATTGCGCCCCATGCCCTGAGAGCACGTGTTAAAATCTCCGAGGATCAACGTGTTCCCCTCCCATTAATAAGGAACCGCTCGGCCGTCCCGGGGGCTGTAGCCCATGTTGATCTCATGTAAAGCGTTCGATTCAGTGAATCAGGATTCCCTCTGGAGGATTCTTGGTCTTTGTGGGGTGCCACCAAAACTGATCGATCTGATGTCTGAACTCTACTCTGGTGCTGAGAGTGCTGTGAGATGCGGTGACACCATCTCTGACTTATTTCCAGTTGTTACTGGAGAAAATCAGGGGTGTGTACTGGCCCCCACACTTTTCAGCACTTGTATGAACTGGATTCTGGGGAGGATGTCTGAGAGATCTAGCTGCGGTGCATCGTTTGGGAATGTCAAAATCTCTGACCTTGATTTCGCAGATGATGCAGTCATATTTGCGGAGACTCTAGATATCCTTTTGAGGGCCATCGAGGTGCTGAATGAGGAGTCGGAGCCACTGGGATTACAGGTTTCCTGGGTCAAAACTAAGATCCAGGCTTTCAATGCCATCTTGGATGGTGCCATCTTGTCTGTACTTGCTTGTGGTGAGGAAGTTGAGGTCACGGAGAGATTCACTTACCTTGGCAGTGATATTGATGTCTCTGCTGTTATGTGTCGGGCCTGGGGAGTCATGGATTCACTGGATCATGGGGTGTGGTGCTGCCGGTACCTGTGCGGGAGGACGGAAGTCCGAGTCTTCAGGTCATATTTACTTCCAGTCTTGCTCTACGGATGTGAGACTTGGACTCTGGCCAGGAATCTGAGACGGAGACTTAATTCCTTTGGTACCAGGTCTCTTCGGAGAATCCTGAGCGATCGCTGGTCGGACTTTGTGTCCAACGAGCGGTTGCTGAAAGAGACTCAGATGAGATTTGTTACCTGCATCGTCCATGAGCCTCAGCTGGGGCTGTATGGACACGTGGCTCGTTTTACTGATGTTGATCCTGCGAACCAGATTCTCTCAGCGAGGAACCCTCCTGAGTGGAGGAAGCCAATGGTTCTGACCACGTGCCTCGTGGTTGCAGCACTTTGATCAGAATCTCAAGGAGATGGAGATGGGCCAGGCATCTGCCTGGGTGATGGCCAGACGGAGGCCCCTGGAATTTCTGCGGAAAGTGGACGCAGCGATGCTCGACTCCGGTGCATGCTCCCATACCTGACCTGACTTAACCTTTCCACCTTTCCACATTTTCAGGCCTTCGTTTTTTGAACCATTTATCACTTAAATTTGGAATCAGTGACCTTTCATTGAATAAATCCCTCGATATATATTTTTAAAATACTTTTTTTTGTGGATCATCACCACGCAGCTATTGTTTCGCTGCAGCCTGGATGGTGTGTGAAAATTGTATCATTTGCTGGGATGTTGAACTAAATTGTTGTCCCCTCCATGACCTGCCTTGCAGGAAAGGTACAAGAAGATTGAAACATCCTTGAAGGCTTACTGTGAACAAAAGGCTCAAGCTTTGCTGAAAGAGTGCAAGGAGACTGTCATGAGAAAACGCAAAACACCTGGGACACCGAGGACACCTGAGCAGGTGTTCCAGCAGAACCAACTCGAGATTGACATCAAACGTCTCAAGGTATATCTGCCACACGAGAACATTTCCTCTGCTTTACCGCCTCGCCAACCAGGAGGTGGGTTTGCGGTCGGGCGTAACAATAAACCAAAACATGGCCCTTCCGAACCGATGAATGCATCAAGGCGTTAAACGTCATGAGCCCTTGTGTACCGCTTCACTTCCTGCCTGCATAGCTTCAGCAGCGCACACTCGAGGGTGTTTTAAAGAACGAGAGTTTATGGTCACGAGTAAGGGATCGTGGAGTCGTCGTCCATGGTTTCACCCTTGTTTGAGATCTCTTTTCTCCTTCTTCTGTTCCTTTTGTTACGTCACGTCCTGATCCATTCTGTGCTCTTCCACGAGCCTTGACGATGTGCAGAAAAAATCCACAATATTTGTTGCATTTTTTTGATACTAACCCATTTTCAATTCCCACTTAAAGTTGGAAGAGGATGATGACAACGATGATCATGAAGATACCGATTATGATCATGATGAGGATTATTCTTCTGTTGGTGATGATACTCTGGATTCTTCTGATTCTTGTACTTCTGACAGTGGGGTGAGTGCTGCAAATAGGTATGATGTATTACTGGACCGTACCTTTTATACCTATCAACCCTCCAAATCCCTTTATACCCTCCAAACTCCTGAGGTCCTTTTTAGACTTTTTAAGACCGTTTCGACCATTTGGACCACTTCAGACACTTAGACCTTTAGATTTTCAGAACTATTTCGACCACTTTGACCCTCAGACACTTTTTAGACATTTTATAATCTGCAGCCTGACTGAGTGCTGTTCTTCCCTCTGGGCTGGTGCTCCCGCCTCTCACCTTTCTCAGCTTCACACTGTGGAAACCAAGGGATTTAGGAACATTGGTATCTCCCGCAGTGAGGCTGAGTCATTGGGCCTCTCACTCTCTCTCTCTCTCTCACCACAGGCAGGTCAGTGGTCTTTCTGTCTTCTACCGTCTCCTTATCCCCGCCCCATATTTCCGCAGGATGCTCAAGGTCCACCAGCAACCCCCTACTGGTAAAACTTCAAAAATCCCTGCTCACCTTCACTCTCTCATGCCTCTTTTTTCTCGCCTTTGGAATAAAGTCCCACACTGTCTTCAATCCCATTCTTCCCTCCAGACCTTCAAAACAGTTGTTCACCACCACCTCTTGTTATCCCCCATCCAAAACCTCGATCGTTTTTACCCCCATTAATCCACCCCAAACCCACCTCCTTCAAATTCCCTGCTTTCCTTTCTGAAATTTCCCTGTCGTGTAAGGTCCTGAAAGTCCCTGTAATGTCCACCTTGTATACCACGTCTTCCCCGACCCATCCCTCTCCCTTCCACAGATCTCCGAATGTCTCTGTTCCCCACTGTTTTGGCATTCCCTCTCCCACCCCTCTTGTCCCCTGCCTCCTTTTGTTGTGCGTTGTGTGTTTGCTCTCATACGAGCCTCGACAATGTGCACAAAATAAATAAATAAATAACCCTTCAGGCAATTCTGACCGTTTTGTTGCTTCAATTACATCCTTTGGACCCCTTAGATCTTTTCAGACCCTTTGGACACTGAAACCCCTTTCGACCTTTGAACTTTTCCACCTTTTCAAAGGCCTTTGCCCTTGAGAACATTTAGAACTTTCATTTTCAATCAATGAACTTTCATTCTTCTTCTTGCATATGGCAGCTTGTCTGCCAGGTAGCTTTCATTTTGTTGGGGGCATGACTATGCCTCTGATACTGTGCCTCCTACACCAGTACACAGGTACTCATTTCAACAACTTCAAAAGGGTTACAAGCTGAGTCAACCCTCAACTGGTGTTAATTGAATGGCGAACGGGGCTCAAACTCAAGACCTTAAGACCCTAAGCCACCCATCCTAACCATGAAGCCAACACCAGGCTCACCTTCTATTGAGCAAATAATTCCATAGAAGTTTTTAAAATACTTTTTCTTTGTACTTCATTACCATAGTTATTTATGTATTTGTACAGCTATTGTTTCGCTGCTGTAAACTGCAACCTGGATGTTGTGTGAAAATTGTATCATTGTTGAAGGATGTTGAACTAAACTGTTGACCTCCATGACCTGCTTTTTTGACACACTTCGGGTCACGCGATCGGCATGACCTCCGCAATCTGACATCCCTATCCTGGCTGAATGTTGTTTCCCAAATTTGGAGAATACGATTTTTACATGAACTTTCTAAGTCCACCATTTTTGACCTTCTTAAAGTCACGTGACCACAACAAGATTTGCAATCCCTGTTGCCAGTCAGTGGAGGACGAACGTTGCTGCGAAATTTCAGGCGGATCGGCGCAGCGGTTTGGCTGGAGAAGTGGAAATAGGAGACGGACATACGGACGGTGCACGATGACAACACCTCATCTGGAATTCCAATTCCCAGAAAGTTAAAAAAATCCCGCGTTCTGAGGGGACATCATTGATGAAGTGTCTTGTGGAACAATGTTATTGTTGTCGTGTTGACATCTTGTCTTGCTTTCACTGCTTTATCTCATGCAGTCACCTGAGACGACTGAATACCTGCACCACAGGTCGTGGCAGCGGCAGAGCGGCCTCAGAGGCCAATTTCGGCCATGTTTCCTTTCTTTGAAGAGAAGAAAAAGGAGCTTCGTCAGAAACATCCGGACATGCCTGAGCGGGAACTGACGCGACTGGTTACGTGCTTGTGGGAAGAGCTTTCGGAAGAAAACAAGGTGATCTGTGTATTGTGTTGTTCACTTTCATTGTTAACGAGCAAATACCGCCCGTCGCTTCGTTGACAGGGATACTAAAGGGGGAGAGAGAAAAAGAGGGGGGAAGAGGAGGGAGGGGTGGGGGAGAGAGAGCAGGGTGAGTGAAGAGGTGGAGGGGAAAGGAGAGAGGGAGGGGGAGCGAAGAGGGGTGGTGGAAGGGAACCATTTGCTCGGGATTGACAGAGCACGAACCACTCGCTCAGGGTGACGGAGGACGAACCACTCACTCAGGGTGATGGAGCATGAACCACTTACTCAGGGTGACGGAAGACGAACCACTCGCTCAGGGTGACAGAGGACGACACAATCGCTCAGGGTGACGGAGGACGAACCATTTGCTGAGGGTGACGGAGCACAAGCCACTCGCTCAGGGTGACGGAGCACAAGCCACTCGATTTGGGTGACGGAGGATGAACCACTCGCTCAGGGTGATGGAGTGCCAACCATTCGTTCAGGGTGACGGAGGACGAACCACTTGCTTAGAATGATGTGGCGCGATAGCTCTATCGCCAATGGGCGCTCGGCAAGTGGCTGAAGCACTCCAATTCAATGGTTGATAAGGAACCGTTAGCATCGCATAACACAGCCGACTGCACACCATAAAGGATCACTTTCAATTTAAAGCCGGTGTTCACCGCGCACGCAGGAGGTTATGAAATAAAATGAATCTATAAATCCGCCATGTTGCCTGCTCGTCTTTTCACGCGTCACGTGGTACATCGGTTCAGGGTTCGTGCAAACGTTATAACTTTTTTTGAAACGTGTTTTTTAACCAGATTTGCTTTTATTCCCTGCAGAGCACCTCGCGAAACCTCCAAAAATATAGACACAGATCTGGCAGATGCTATGGACACGCAGTCCCTCGAGGGACAGGGCACGACGTCTGGCAGTGAATGCATTAAATCAGAGAGCTCAACGAAGTTGGTTAATTTTGGCACGTTCCTAAATTTTTTGTTCACTCAATATAATTCTCCAAAGAGTAGAAAAAGATCAGTTTAATGCTTTGGAAATTTCACATTTTCTTTTATATGTATGGACAAGAAGGCAACATAGCCTTGCTTTCCTAAAACAAATAGGTGTATCGGCTTCGTTATAAGACTCGTTATTTATTTAAATTATCAGACTTCAAACTTCGGTTGTGAAAACTAGAGTACTTCCAAACGCGATTTATACAGTGATTCATAGCTCCGATGAACAGGCATTCGGTAACATGGGTGAGGAAAGAGAGAGAAAAAACTTTGTCGTAAAGAAATCGTTGCGGCCTGTTCCAAGTCAAGGCATGGTTGAGCAGGCCAAAAAACATGGCGGCTTCAGACCCTAGTGAGGTTACCTAGGAAGCGCCTTAAGACCCCAGAGAGCGAGGTGCCGAGGATGCGTCTGATGAAGGATATAATTAAATGAGGCCGTTAATTATCCTCAAAACGAGTGTTTTAATTAACCTAAACACCCAATTTACACTCTCGCACTTCCTTGGAGTTTTCTTCGTACGGATGCAAAGTTTCAGGCTCCTAGATTTCATGGTTTGGTGAAAGTTTGATCATTTGCTTGGGATGTTGAACTGAACTGTGTACCCAACATGACCTGCTTTTTAGGAAAGGTTCAATGTTGAAGCATCCTTGAAGGCTTACTGTGAACAAAAGGCTCAAGCTTTGCTGAAAGAGTGCAAGGAGCCTGTCATGAGGAAGGGCCAAACGCCTGAGCCACCGAGGATACCTGAGCAGGTGTTGCAGCAGAACAAACTCGAGATTGACATCAAATATCTCAAGGTATATCTGCCGCACGAGAACATTTCCTCTTCTTTACCGCCTCGCCAACCAGGAGGTGGGTTTGCGGTCGAGCGTAACAATGAACCAAAACATCGCCCTTCCGAACCGATGAATGCATCAAGGCGTTAAACACCATGAACCCAAGTTTACCGCTTCACTTCCTGCCTGGATAGCTTCAGCAGCGCACACTCGAGTGTATTTTAAACACCGAGAGTTTATGGTCACAAGTAAAGGATCGTGGAGTGGTCGTCCATGGTTTCACCCTTGTTGGAGATCTCTTTCCCCCTTCTCCTTCTGTTCCTTTTGTTACATCACGTCCTGATCCATTCTGTGTTGTCGCTCTTCCGTGAATCTTCGCACGATGTGCACAAAAAATCCCCAACATTTATTGCATTGTTTTTATTGTTTTTGGAACTAAACCAATTTCAATTTCCACTTTGAAGGAGGAAGAGGATGATGACTTCGATGATAAGCATACAGATGATGAAGATGAGGATAATGATTCTTTCGATGTTATCGATACCAATGATGATCGTGATGAGGATGATTCTGTTGTTGATGGTGATACTTGGGATTCTTCTGATTCTTCAACTTCTGACAGTGGGGTGAGTGCTGCAAATAGGTATGACGTATTACTGGACCCGTACCTTTTATACCTTCAGACCCTCCAGATCGCTAAAAAAACCCCAAACCCTTGAATACCATTGCAGACTTTTTAAAGACCGTTTGGACACCTTTGACCCCTTTCGAACTTCACATTGTTTCGACCATTGAGAAGGACCTTCAGACTTTCAGACCTTTTCGTACCGTTTCCACAACTTTCACCCTCAAGACACTTTTTCAACGTTTTAAAAACCCTTCAGACATTTCAGATCCTTGGGACCTTCAATTCCATCCTTTGGGGCCCTGAGAT
>NW_028222883.1:0-25000 GCF_056783735.1 Eptatretus burgeri | reverse complement strand
CGGATCATAAACGGCGGAGGAGATAGATTTTGAAAATGGACGATTTCACAACTTTGGAGTGACCTTGACGTTGACGTTCAGTCGGGTCAAATGTCATACCGTCGTGCATCCCTCATCGACCCCTACCGACATACCAAATATCAAGAAAATCGGAAGAAAAAAATGGGACGTACGGACGGACGGACATCGAGACTGGTTTCATTAGGTCATCTCAAACGAGATGACCTAAAAAGTTTGAGTTTCTTGCACTATTGGATCTCATTCCATGAACTTGTTGAACGCCCCTCGTAACAACCACAGATATTTTGTTTATTTCATTTTTTCCTTCTATTAATAGGGAAATACAGTCATTGGTTCAGCAGGAAAATTACCTGGAAATTACCTGTAAGTTACCTGTGTACATTCTTTTCTTTTCATCATCGAGGTCACCGATTCGGTGAGATACGGTGGACTACAAAAGCATTTACCCCCCCCCCCCTCCCGCTCCTCCAAAGTTTTCACATTTTGATGACATCTGAGCTTATTTCATGACGCTTTCACATCAAACTTAACAAACAGAATCTTCACAAATTACTCCAAAGTGATAAAACGAAAAAATGCAGATAAAATATGAAAAAGTTCGATTAATAGAGAAAATCAGATGATTCTCACGAATATAAATGTTTAAACCCTTTGCCTAATTAACCCTAAATCACTTCAGGAGCAAATTATTTGTTTGAAAGGTTACAAAATAAGTACAATATGCTTCACCTGTATGTAATCAGTGGATCAACTTAATAATTAAGCTCCTCCAATTATCTAAAGAGTTTTAAGGTGCAACTCACTTGGTTAACCAGCAAGACAAACATGAAGACGAAGGAGCTTTCCAAAGAAGTCAGACATAAAGTGGTAGAGAAGCACCGTTCAGGAGAGGGTTACAAGAAGATTTCAAAGTCACTCATTATCCCTTTGAGTGCGGTGAAATCCATCACTAAGAGGTGGAAGATGTATTATAACACCCAGACTCTCCCCCGATCAGGTCGCCCATTCAAACTCAGCAGCTGGACAAGGAGGAAACTGGTTCGGGATGTCACTGTCAATCCAACAATGACTTTGAAAGATCTGCAAGGCTCAATGTCTAAGATGGGGGTCAGTGTTCATCAATCAACAATATCCCGTTCCCATCACAAAGATGGCCTCAATGGACAGGTGACAAGAAAGAAGCCATTCCTGAAAAAGACGAATCTAAAAGCTTGTATGGAGTTTGTGAAAAAGAATCTTAATGATACTGCAGGCATGTGGAGAAACGTTTTGTGGTCAGAGGAGACAAACATTGAACTTTTTGGTTTAAATTCAAAGTGTAACTTCTGGTACAAGCTGAGCACAGCACACTACCCAATCAACACCATCCCGACTGTCAAGCATGGTGGTGGCAGCATCTGGTTATGGGGCTGCTTTTCATCAGGAAGGACCGTCAACCTTGTCAGGATAAGAAGGGACAATGAACGGTGCAAAGTACAGGAAAATCCTTGATCATAACCTGCTTGAGTCAGCCATGAATCTGAAACTGGGTCGGAAATTCACATTTCAGCAGGACAATGATCTGAAGCACAAAGCTAAAGCCACACTGGAGTGGCTGAGTAATAATAAAATAAATGTTCTTGAGTGGCCCAGTTAAAGTCATGATTTGAACCCAATTGAACATTTATGGTGAGACTTGAAGATTGCAATCCATTGCCAATCCCCCTCAAACTTGGCAGAACGAGAGCAATTTTCATGGGGAGAATGGGTAAAGATTTCACCATCTCACTGTACGAGGCTGGTAGAGACAAACACACAAACACTCATAGCAGTCATTGGTGCAAATCATGATGAATACTTTTCACATCCAGTGAATTTTGATTTATACATGCTTTTTGCAGGTATTCCTGACATGTAACCTTCTTCAGCTATGACTGTTTCGTTTGATCTCTTAAGTTGTGAACGAAAAAGTCAATTAAAAAAAGTTGTTTCCACATTGTCAGAAATTCATCTAAATGTGGTATAATTGGAAGGGGGTCAATCTTTTTACAGGCCACTGGGTTATTGGCAACATTGGACTTTGTTAGAAATGGGGGCTTATGGATTTGGTCTTGATTTTCATGTCCGTGTGTGTGTGTGTGTGTGTGTGTGTGTGTGTGTATGTGTGTGTGTGTGTGTGTGTGTGTGTGTGCGTGCGTGCGTGCGTGCGTGTGTGTGTGTGTGTGTGTGTGTGTGTGTGTGTGTGTGTGTGTGTGTGTGTGTGTGTGTGTGTGTGTGTGTGCGTGCGTGCGGTGTTTTTATGTGTGCGTGTGTGTGTGTGTGTGTGTGGTGTTTTTATGTGTACGTGTGTGTGTGTGTGTGTGTGTGTGTGTGTGTGTGTGTGTGTGTGTGTGTGTGTGTGTGTGTGTGTGTGTGTGTGTGTGCGTGCGTGCGGTGTTTTTATGTGTGCGTGTGTGTGTGTGTGTGTGGTGTTTTTATGTGTGCGTGTGTGTGTGTGTATGCATGTGTGGTGTTTTCTTGTGTGTGTGTGTGTGTGTGTGTGTGTGTGTGTGTGTGGTGTTTTTATGTGTGTGTGTGTGTGGTGTTTTTATGTGTGTGTGTGGTGTTTTCATGTGTGTGTGGGTGTGTGTGTGTGTGTGTGTGTGTGTGTGTGTGGTGTTTTTATGTGTGCGTGTGTGTGTGTGTATGTGTGTGTGTGTATGTGTGTGTGTGTGTGTGTGTGTGGTGTTTTTATGTGTGCGTGTGTGTGTGTGTGTATGCATGTGTGGTGTTTTCGTGTGTGTGTGTGTGTGTATGCATGTGTGGTGTTTTCTTGTGTGTGTGTGTGTGTGTGTGTGTGTGTGTGTGTGTGTGTGTGTGTGTGTGTGTGTGTGTGTGTGTCTGCAACCACATCTCAAACTTATATGGACTGATGTTATTTGTACTTGGCACAAACACAAACGACGGTAAACATATGCACATCATTATGTTCACGATGTGATCCAAGGTGGTCGACTGAATGTCAGGTCAGGTCAGGCCAGATTAGATCTGTGACTTGCTGCAGGTATCATGTAAACCTGTACTAACCTGTTCCATGGTCGGGTTGTCGGCGACTAAACCGTCTCCCCCACCAGGTTTTTTGGTGAGGAGGGTGTTTGGATATGGACACCCGGCAGGATTAAAAACAAAACCTGTCAAAGGGCGGAGGAGCTCCTTGTGAGCCGACGGACATCCATATCTAGTGCCCAACTGTGTCTGCGGATGTCCTCCTGCATTTGGGTTACTTCTTATTAGGGGGTTGGTGGCAGGATTTGCACTGCGGCCACCGTAAAAGCTTTCATTCCACAAAACACAAAAACGCAAAGAAATCTGAAATCCCACTCCGTGAAATCCCATGTCCTTTTTCCTTGTTTACTGTTGCTCATGCCCAAGCCAGGGATTCACATAGATGACGTTAAAGTTACTCCATACTTGGATCCCTCAGATAATCCATCCATCCATTGGAACCACACTCGGTACAGAGCGTCGAGGCTACCGAAGCAGTCTCTTGGTCAATTGGGCACAATCTTCGACTGGATGGGTCACCACTCCGACGCAGGATACTCAAATGGCTCAATCACCCCAGCAAGCTGGTACTCATTTTGTCAACCTCAGAAGGATGACAGGCTGAGTCAACCACACCAGGTATGAATTCAACAGCGAAGCAGGATTTGAACTCAGGACCCTGGGATCCCAAACCCACCACCCGAACCATTAGGCCAATGCCAGGCAGCTGTGGAATCCCAAGCCAACACCAGACAGCTCGAGGATCCCAACCCCACCATCCTAACCATTAGGCCAACACCAGGCATGTCTAGGATCCCAAACCCACCACCCGAACCATGAGGCCAACTCCAGACAGCTCGAGGATCCCAAACCCACCATCCTTACTATTAAGCCAACTCCAGGCAGCTCGGCATCACATCATCAAATTCACCTCAGAAGTATATTTGTACACATAATCAAGTCTCATCATAGTTCATCAAATCCTCTCCATTTAGACTTTGATGTCCATCCTGCTCTTGGGGAATTGTTCTTTGTTTTTAAAAGTTTACAAAACTCATTACATGGCATCTTCAGTCATGGTTCGCATGTCATGCAACATCGTCATTTCTCTTACCTGTCGATAAAACATGAGAGTTTAACCATTTTAAATAGTTATAAAACAGGAGATTCCAGAAGTTAACCTCATTCAATATAAAAATATTCAGGAAGTTACCAGGTGATCCAAAAATGATTTCCACACACTCCTCATCCTGTGTTCACCACCAGCTGTAAGGAAAAGGTAGAGATGAAATAAACATAAATATAAAAAAATAGAGCATTAAAAAAAGTAAAAGTAGTGGTTTCAGTTAAATGATGACAGCAAACCAATCACAACCTCTAATTTCCACAGCATCAACTAGAACGCCACTCGATGGAGCGCATACCTCCGACGGGCTGAACCGTTTACGTTCTGTATCCCACTGATGGGCCGGATCTTGATCCAGACCTGAACCAAAATAAAAATGGCTTGTTCGTGTCACCTGCCCAACTCATCCACCAAGTTTCGTCCAAATCCGTCCAAACATGCTTTTGTTTTTTTTCCGTTTTTGGCCCGATCTCTCAATGATGAAAAATCTCTTAAAGAAAATTTTAAAATTCTAGATCCGGATCCAGGTCTTCACTAAAATTGAGTGAACTTGTTCTCGTCACACACCCAACCTGTCCACTAAGTTTAGTCTGAAACCATCCATAACGTTTTGAGATATTGTACAACATATCGTTTTGGGCCGATCTCTCAATGGTGAAAAATCTCTTAGAAAATTCTCGGATCAGGATCCCTCTCCAGATCTTCAC
The DNA here is from genome assembly GCF_056783735.1 of Eptatretus burgeri. Lineage (NCBI taxonomy): Eukaryota > Metazoa > Chordata > Myxini > Myxiniformes > Myxinidae > Eptatretus > Eptatretus burgeri. The sequence goes on along the minus strand of NW_028222883.1, from coordinate 20,143 downwards.
CAAAATTTCATCAATGCCTCCTTGTCATACACCCAATTTAGTACAAATCTGTTCACAACATTTTGACATATCCTTCTCACAGACAGACAAGGGTGAAAACATAACCTTCTCCACCTTTGGTGGTAGAGGTAATCAGGGGAAGCACGAAGTGCCCCTCCCTTCACATGGAACGGTTTCTCTGTGTACAACTTTAATACAGAGACTGAAAATTTGTTTCTGAGCTTCTACTGGATGAAATTGGCTGCAAATTTCAGAAGTAAATCGTTTGCAAGTCAAAGTAATATGTTCCAAATTTCAGCAATGTACGTTTCCGTTATCTTGAGTTTTTAAACGAAAACCCTCGAAATCAACGTTGGTGTCTCTCAGTCTGTCTGTCTGTCTGTCCGCTCAAAATGTGTTGGCACTCATATCTCAAAGGCTCTCCATTGAAACTCGCTGAAACCTGGAATAAACATCGGACAATGCGTCTCACTAATGGCTTTCAAAATAAATTCCACCAAAGTGCCATAGTTTTTGCTTTCTTGCTCGTTTTTGCTCATGTTCAACGATCCACGCATCATCCACAAATAACTGGCAGAAACATCGTGCAATTCTGCTTGGTTCCACCGGAGGGCAGCACTCTCCATCATTTATGGATATGCATTGGTAGATCAATTACTTTGTGCATCAAATAAGTCATCGACAATTGTACGTACTCATTCATTCAATTTGTCATCATTGAAAAGTGAATGCTCAGCCAACTAATCATGTACAAAGTACGTACAATATTACAACTTACCAGAAACCATCAACAAATTACATACTCATTCAACTGGTCAGAAACTATTCATAAAGTACGCACGAACAAATTCAATTATTAATCATCATCCAAAAGTAAGTACCAAGTCAAGTCGTCAGTCAATTATTCATCATCCACAAAGTATATACTCATTTAATAGTCAGACACCATCAACAAATTATGTACCCATTCAAGCAGTCAGTCAATTAACCACCATTCCTGAATTACGTAGCCATTCAACGAGTCAACCAATTAATCACCATCCGCGAATTATGTACCCATTCAAACAGTGAGACACCATCCATAAAGTACATACTCATTCAATCATCAACACATTCATCAGAAATAAAGAGAAGTGTGAATCAAGAGAAGCGAGAAGCATCCCTGTATGCAACTTTAATGCAGGGACTGAAAATTCATTTATCAGCTTCTACTGGACGAAATCGGCCGCAAGTTTCAGAAGTATATCCTTTGTATGTCGAGGTTTTATGTTCCAAATTTCAGCAATGTCCGTCTCTGCATTATTGAGTTTTTAACAAAAATCCTCAAAAATTAACGTTGGTGTCAGTCTGTCCGTCTGCTCGAAATGTGGTGGTGCTCACATCTCAAAGGCTACACATTGAAACGAGCTGAAACCTGGAATAAACATCGGCCAATACGTCTCACTAATGGCTTTCAAAATAAATTCCACCTCTGTGCCATAGTTTTTGCTTTTTTGCTAGTTATTGCTCATAGGAACAAGCCCAAAAAGTTGGACATAGAAAAATTTGGACTCCGGTAGTAAAATAGTCAAACGCGACGGCTCATAACTTATGAACTGTTACATGAAAGCTCGTGAAATTTTGAAAATGAATAGGAGGCCACCTGTTGAGATTTCAAAGTTTCCCACAGCTGCATAATTAGGGACAGAGCAAAAATTACGGACACCGTAAAAGTGGACTTTGGAAAAAATATCAGTTTTTCAGGTGCTCTAATTCTACAAGCAACTGGCTGAAACATGGAATACTGTTTGTAATACAGAGAAACCGTTCCATTGTTGGGAAAAATGCCAGGAGCATAGAAAAGGCTCCTTTATGTGGTATGTGTCATGTGGCAAACGAGAGAAAAGAAGGGATATTGCATAGCTTGTAGAAAATGCCAGATGATAGAAAAGAAGTGACATTCTATGGCTTGTCGAAAATGCCAGATGATGGAAAAGAAGGCACATTCAAAAAAAATCTCGTGTGCATGCTGCACCACCCTTGTGTTCTTTGGAGGAACCAAGTAATTCTCTGGAAAAGTTCCTATAAAGGGGCGAATTCATGCAAATCCTATCCAGCTTCCTCCTAATGACTTCATCTTTGCTTTTTGCTTGTTCAGGTTCCTTCTGATTACTCCAATGCAGGACTGTACCTATTTGGTCGACCATTTGATTTGAATTGAATATTTAAATCCCATTTTAAGTTCAAATGAATAATGAATAATAATTTTTAAAACGTCATGGGTCAGGGTCAGGTGTCCGATCAAAGTGGGGTTGCATCAAATCGAGACGTCTTGGTACCATCACTGCCAGCAGTTACAAAGGTGAAGTTCTTATTATGTCTCTTATTAATTACATAACACACCAGTACACAAACGACACACAAAAGAAGTCCCAGTGAGGGTACACAATCTCTGATTGCTCTTTTTCTTGATGACAAAGTATTTTATAAATAATATTTATTTCTTTTATTTTTATCAACATACCTCCATTATTTAATACTATATATATATATATATATATATATATATATATATATATATATATATATATATATGTTTAATCAATAATGTTAATTTAAGAATTTACCTCACTAAAATAATTAATTTATTATTTTTAGTATTATATCAAATGCAATGCAAAAGGAAGTTGTTCACATGAAAACCAACCAAACTTAAAAAAAAATTGACGATGGAGTCTGAAGACATTCTCACAAGTCCTGATCAAACAATCAGCCAATTATCCTCTGTTTTACATGACGGAAAAATACCTTCTCAGCACATTCCACAAAATCATCCTTTACTGATCAAACACTTACAAATCCAGTAGCTGAGATGAAAAGACATTGGAACACATTTTAATTGGTACATTGCTACCTGGAAAGGTGTACAGGACAACAGGGAAACTGAAATCATCAACTTTATCATACACACTTGTACTAAAACCATTCTGTCCAACTCCAACCAACACATCCAGATATGCAACAACTGTACAATCATTACCACTCTGGTTTACAATCAGGTTATGTGGATAAATCTTGTGAAGCTGCCTATCAAAAATATTACAGTTAACCACACAAATATAATCCATATAACGACGTGTATGAGATAATATTTTCGCTAATCCTAATTTTTTTCTCCTTCATCAGTTTCTACATGAATGAAAATTCACAGAAAATAAAAAATATCCACGAGTAGACGGCTGCAATTCCCACCCATGGGAATTCCCTTAACCTGTTGAAACATTATCCCACAAAAAGATACATAAGTATAAAATAAAACATAAAAATAAAATTAACAGCATCCTTCAACTTTTGCTTCTCAAAACAATGAAAACTTGAGTCTTTATGTTTGGAAAAGAATGTTCTATCAAATCTGACACATAAAAACTTCTTAAAAGAGTTAAAAACCTTGTCAATCACTTTGAAGAGTGAATCCTTCACTAGTACTAAATCCAAATTTGTATATAAAGTTAAAAAAAAATAAAAATAAAAAACTTCAACTGAATCTCTCACGAGTTAAACAATATCCCCCTTCCGCCACACGGCGGGGGATAAAAAACCAAAAACTTCAATCGTAATTTTTCTCCTTCATCTGTGGGGAGAGCTTTATCGGCCAGATTGAAAATACATTCATGGTTTGTGGTGGAGTATGCCTGGTTTTGGCTTAATGGTCAGGGTGGTGGGCTTGGGATCCCAGGATCCTGAGTTCAAATCCTGCTCGACTGTTGAATTAATACCAGGTGGGGTTGACTCTGTCTGTCATCCTTCCAGGGTGTGCAAAATGAGTGCCACCTTGCTCGTATCCTGTGTCGGAGTGGCGACCCGTCCAGGATTGTGCCCAATGGCCAAGGAGACTGCTAAGCCAGCACCAACGCTCTGCACAGAGTATGGTCCCAATGGATGGATAGATGGATGGTGGAGTCTGAGATTTCAAGGGATTGTAAACTGTCGAGAGCTTGAGTATGAAAGTAGACTGGTGGGTTTTCTTCTATTCATTTCCTCATTTTATATTTCCCCCAATTTACACCCAAACCCTGAGATGTGCACATGATGTGGTCTTCAGGTGAACTAACTTGTGATCTGTTGGACCTCCTGAAATACTGTTCTCAATGGGAGCTTTCAGTGTCGTTTGATCATACCAAGACAGATCCAGACAATGAAATAGCACCCAAACCAACTCACGAATAAAATAAAACTAGAAAGTGAAAACTGCAATTTATTTCAACAATCCCAATTTTTTTTTTTTGAATGAACCACTCACCTTTGTACAGGCTGTGGATACGAACCACATCCAAGTTACTCAGAGAATTTCCATGACCAATCACTTTTGGTACCAACGGGACAATCACGGGTCTCTTCTCATTCTTAGCAAAAGCCGTTCTGGAGGGAGAGAGAGGAGGCAACACAATGGCATCATCATCATGGAGCTCAACAGGATGGTCACCATGGAGACTGATGTGGGAAGACCAGCCGATCATCAGTACCAAGAAGGGTGATAATTTCCCATTGAAATAAAAACATCCTTAAACTGCTCCAATTGTTATCATCTTGGAGATCAAGGAAAAAGCACATTTTGGACTTTGTGGAGGAGTGTTGTGGATGAGGAGAAGAGGAGGAAGAAAAGAGGATGAAAGTTCAAAAAAGTCAAAATGGTTGAAAAGGTGATTAAGGGCGATTCAGATTGTTCCATCAAACTCTTTAATATGATTTGTTTTTGTTAACGGGTGAGATGATTTGGCTTCTGTGCCATGTTTGTAACAAAAGGCATTGCTGCATATGATGTCATCAAGCAGTGATATTTTATTTTTTTCCATACCTGAAACGGAAGCAAACATTACAGTAAAGTCATAAAATATATGTGGTGAAAAAAAAAAGTACATATAAACACCATTCTCTCCCTCCCTCCCTTTCCCGCTGCACCATCTCTCCCTCGCTCTCTCCCCCTCTCTCTTCCCACTCTCTCTCTCCCCCTCCCTCTCCCACCCCCCCACTCTCCCCCTCTCCCGCCACCTCTCCCTCCCCCCTCTCTCTCTCTCTCTCACTCTCCCACCACCCCCTCTCTCCCTCTCTGTGGCAAATTTCTTTGTTCCTGATGCATGGCCACATCTTTTAAGTTGCAAACTCAATAATCGGGGTACAAATACAACTTTGTGTGTGTCTGTTTTTTGGGGGGGGGGGGAGGAGTGGGGTGTAGCATACGCGATGTGGCCATGACCTCATGCTGGGGTGTGGGGGGGAATAAATTCTCCACATAAATGTGTACCATGCAGCAGCACCTGGATGTGGTGGCAGAAGGTATTACAATTTCCTTTTTTACCTGGGCAACGCTGAGGTTAAAGCACTCTCCGTAATGGTAAATTTGTCCTCCTTCCCTTCTCCCCCCCCCACCCAAATAAATAAATAAATAAACCAATGTCACCTGCAGGGTGACCCGTATGTTGCCAAAAGGTGACCACGTGTGACTTCTTTAAGGTCACACTGAGGTGAACAGAGCTGCTATCCACCAGGAGCGACTCCTTGAGGAATATCTGCCTACGAGAGATTCCGATGAGAATCGTTCTCCAGAGTAACAATGAAAAATATGCGTTTGTCTCATAACGTCACCAAATGACGTCATAATGTCTCAAGCTTGACATATCTAGAAAACACTCATCGAGGTGTTCCACTACACGATATGGTTCCTAAAACTTGAAAATTTGACCTTGGGGTCAAATATGTTTGACCTGAGGCGCTAACCATGAAGGTCAAGGCCAATCGCCACCAAAAATTAATCAGCTGAGCACCAGACCATGAACTATATTCCCATGAAGTTTGAAGACGATCCGATCAAAATTACTCAAAAAATAAGGGTTTCGTCGACTCCCCTGATTTGTGACAAAGTGACCTTGACCTTTGACCTTGACCTTCAAAATTTTGTGCGCTGAAAGGGACCTCTATAGGCCTCTGATATGCGAAGTTACAAAAATTTCCAATGATAACTGTGCTCTGCAGAATTTTTATACGTGATTACAGACAAACAAACAAACAAACAAAAAAATAAAAATAACATACAAGCTGACTAACATATCTTGCAAAAACTTCGTTTTGGCAAGAAAATAAAAACCGACAGGCCTGTGAGAGATTTCTCGCGGGAAGAGACATCAGAACGAACGGGAGGTGTGTGTGGGGGGAGGGGGTTGCAAAGTGGGTGGAGCAGGATGTGAGGATAGCACTCTATGCACGGGTAAATTTGTCTTCCTTTCTAAATCCTTCTCACTCTCACTCACTCCTTTCCAAGACGACTAATTGATCCATCAGTGGAGCGACAGGGAGGCTCTGCGAGTGATTTTCAAAAAGGCGTCATTGCGTATAACATCATCGACTTTAATTTAATACTTTTGTTCCACCAAATGGTATAAAATCTTCCATACAAAAGTGGATGAAAGGTTTGTTTGTGGTGCTATTCCTCTGAGCTCCCAAGGTTAATCGTGACAAAACTTTATAGGATCACCTTTTTTACCACGATACACCCTACTTTGGGTTTTAAACAGTCATTTTCTCACAATTCATAACTTATAAACACACAAGTCACCACCTGTCACGGGGAAGGGGTGGGGGTCCAGAGGGAGAGGGTGGGGTGAGAGGAGGCAGGGAAAGGGGTGGGAAGAGGAACCCGGTGTTGCCGAGCAATGTCAGGTACATTTGCAAGTCTACTATACCAGGAATCCTCGCTGAATGCTCACAATGTTTCCCACAAAGTCGAGTGTTGTGCAAAAAGTGTAAATGAAATTTATTTTTCCCATAACAACAATGTCACATGGAAGTGATGCGTTCCTGACCAAAATTTAAAGGACATAATAACATTAAAAAAAGACTAGAAGGGCACTCGGTAGAGCACATACCTCCGCCACATAATGCCTGATCCATGAGAACATATCGAGCCCAATACATTTTTGACATATCATGCTCTACAGTATTATATCGTTTTTGGCCCTATCTCTCAATGGTGAAGAATCACTTTAAAGATTAAATAATTCTTGCATCCAGATCCGGATTCGGATAATCTCCAAAATTGAATCTATTCTTCCTTTTCACACACACAATGTGTCCACCAAGTTTTATCCGAATCCGTCGACAACTTTTTGAGATATTGTGCTATATATCGGTTTTGTCCGATCTCTCAATGGTGAAGAATTACTTAAAAATTCTCGTTGCCGGATCTGAGACCAGATCTTCACCAAAATCGAATCAGTTCGTCCTTGTCAGACACCCAACCTGTCCACAAAATTTCATCTGAATCTATCCGCAACTTTTGGAGATATCCTGCACACAAACAAACAAACAGACAGAAAGGGGTGAAAACATAACCTCCTTCACATTCGGTGGTGGAGGTAACAAAAGTATAAATAATTCAGAACATGAATCACATGACCGAATGAGAAGGCGAGGCTTTCACCAAACACAATCACACGAGTGACATGAACTGTACCGCGATCTACTGTGGGACGTCCGGCAAGTGGTTTAAGCACTCAAGGAAGCACTCCAACAGAACACCTGGCTTAGCAAGTGATTACCAAATGCCGTCGATAAAACGATACACCTGGTAACTCCCAAACAATGTCCGAATTGGATAAATTAACACTTTTTAGCATAAGAACTGCTGCTAAGTTCATTTCTGAAGTGAATTTTGTAATTTGACTTAGTTTAACAGATTCTCGAGGTAATGACATGTGTGGAAATGAAATAAAGCCACAAACGCTGGCGTCTCCCGGTGTTTATGAGCATTGCAATGTATCCAGTGATTTGTAACTATGATGAACAGGGATTGGATAATATGAGTGAGGAAACTGTAAAAAAAAATATCGTCAGAAAATCGTTGCGGCGTGTTCCAAGTCAAGGCATGGTTGAGGAGGCCAAAAAACATGGCAGCTTCAGACCCGAGCGAGGAACCCAGGATGTGCCTGAAGACCCCTGAGAGCCAGCTGGCCGATGATGTGCCTGATAATAAAATATGGCCGTTAATTATCTTCAAAGGGGATGTTTTAATTAATCCAAACATGCAGTTTTCACTCATGCACTTCCTTTTAGTTCCCTTTGTGTGCGTGCAAAGTTTCAGGCAGCGAGGTTACATGGTTTACATGGTTTAAGAGTTATGGAGGACACACACACACACACACACACACACACACACACACACACACACACACGTACAGATGTCACCTATTTCAAGAAAACAAGATATGGATTGAACTTTCCATTTGTTTACCTCGAATGTTAGTGAAGGATAAATACATCTCTAATTGGAAATTATAATCAAAGTGCTGTGAGCAGATGATATGAGAAGAGGAAGAAGAATCTGTATAACGACCAAGAAGAGAACCTCACATGCTGTAGTGCATGATGGAGTCATAATCATAGGGAAGGCCAAAGATCTTTTCTTCTGACTTGAGCTTCCTGAAGTTGTGACGATGTTCTACAAAACAGTTTTCAGGAAATCGTTTTCATTTTACAAAAATATTAAAGTAATGATTAATGTTCATGAAGAATGTGATAAATAAAGGAATATTTTACAAATGGTTTTGTAGAATTAAATTAAAATGTAAAGCTACTGTTGTGTGTGTGTGTGATGTCACAGCAATGCTCAATGGATTGAACGAAGCACCAAGGGGACAAATCAGGGATGTTCCTGAATTATGGTGAAAATGTTTGGAATCACGAAAAATATCAACAACAGTGGTTGCTGCAAAACTCTAAATAATTCACAACCAAACGCCTCTTCTTCTCTCACCTTCCTGGATGTTCTCTTCCAACACCTGGATGTGCTGGTCCCGGTCGGGCCGACAGTGCTCGTGGTGGAACCCCAACGCGTGCATGAACTCGTGCAGCACCGTGCCCTTCTGTACGGCACCCGGCTCAGAGAGGGAGAGACTCTGGGCTCCACCACGACGTCCCATAAATGACCAGGATCTTCAAAAAGAAGGAAAAACATTCATCGAGGATGCACAATACCTGAACTTCAACTGCAGCTGGAGAGTTACCCGAATAAATATAAAAGTGAAGATGTTGAAGCGATGAGGAAAAGGAGGTAAACATGAGGTTAGAACCAAAACCCTCCAAGATCATGATCTCATTTGAAACCTAAGAACCTGCTATTCAGGTATAAAGATGTCCCATATCCCTGCACTCTGCTCTTCCTGTTGCACTCACTCGCCCAAGGCCTGGATGTTGATGAAATCCTTCTCGTCCATTCGTGGAATGAAGCGCACGCACGTCTTCCCTGTAAACTCGTTCACTGCTTCCTGGATGGAGGTGAAGTCCTTCACTCCTGGTGTGAGATAAACAGAGCTGAATTGAAGAGAGATATGAAAAAACACAACAAACGCAGGAAATGTCTTAGGATCCTTCCCACCAGAGGGTACTCCCATGTCATTGATCACAGAGGATACAGGCTTTGAAAAAAAAAGAGTTTATGTACATAGTCGAGGCTCATGAAAGAGTTGGAACACTGAACGGATCAGGACGCAACAGAACAAATGGATACAGAAGAAAACACTCAGGAAGGAAAAGCTAGAAATGTAGAATGAGGTGGGCCTGGGTATGGGGGGGGAGAGGGTACGGGGTGGGAGGGTACGGGGTGGGAGGGGTTACCCCTCTGGAAAAGATCATGGTTTTGGATGGGAAAGTCATGATCTGAGATGGTGGTGAACAGCTGTCCTGAACATCTGGAGGGAAGAGTGAAGATTGAAGAGAATGTGTAAGTTTGTTCCAAAGGCAGGAAAAAAGAGGATGTGTGGAGGTGAGCAGTGATTCTAGATTTTGGAAGTTTCACTTGTAGGGAGTCAATGTTGTACCGCGTGCACCCTGCAGAAACCCGGGGGGGGCATGAGACAAGAGGGGCGGGAGGGGGAAGGACAAAAGAGTGGGGAACAGAGACATTCGGGGATCTGTGGAAGGGAGAGGGATGGGGCGGGGAACACAGGATATACAAGATTAACATTACAGGGAATTTCAGGAAGGAAAGCAGGGAATTTGAAGGAGGTGAGTTTGGAGTGGATTAATGGGGGAAGAAAAGATCGAGGTTTTTGATGGGGGAATATAAGAGGTGGTGGTGACAGCTGTTTTGAAGGCCTGGAGGGAAGAATGGGATTGAACAGACTGTGGGAGTTTATTCCAAAGGTGGGAAAAAAGAGGAATGAAAGAGTGATGGTGAGCATTGATTCGTGATTTTGGTGGTTTTACCAGAAGGGGTTTTGTTGGTGGACCTTGAGCGCCTTGCAGAAATATTGTGGGGACAAATCGCAGACAGAGCAGGTGGGGGAGGGGGATCGAGACCGGAAAGGAGATGGTAGAAGACAGAAAGACCACCGACCTCCCTGTGGTGAGAGAGTGAGAGGCCCAAAGACAGCCTTATCGCGGAGATACCAATGATCCTAAATGCCTTGGTTTGCCACAGCATGAAGCTGAGAAAGGTGGGAGGCAGGAGCACCAGCCCAGAGGGGAGACACTTGACTTTACTTGGCTCAGGTGACTTGTGAACATCTGACACATGCCATATGAATTCCCCCCATTGTATACATGTGGCACCTTCATAAACAAACTGCATAATGTGTTTTGCTATTTCTTATCAGGAAGACCTTTCCAGAATATTCGTGCCACACGAACTCCCCGGTGTTCCCACAATATAAATAAACCCGAACATGTTTTCTTCTAATATGCTGGTGGTGTCTTTTCCCGATTAGTCACACACAGTCTGCATTAGCAATAGCCGGGAAGTTTCACCTCAACTGTTTTGCTCCATTAAATAGCCAGCGCTGCGCTCTGTGTTCTGCTCAGCGGTAATCTGAGTATGCTCTGAGGGCGTGAGCCTCGGTTAGTTCGGCCACATCACCCACAGGTAAACGGTGTTAGATGGAGGAACACTGGGGGATTTGGCCGTCTCATTGACGTTCATGGTTGCTTCACAACCCGCCGGGTCAGAGAGTTATCTGCAGCACTTCGGCCTGCAGGACCAGAGGTTGGGAGGAGTTCAAGCAGTTTCCTGTCGGAGCGAAACCAGAACCGAAACAATATCCAAAAACTTTACATCATAAATCAATCCCATCTTTCTGTAAACCAATGTGATCCATATTCGAATGAAACAAATAAATTATCATCATTAATCACTCAAAGAGTTTCGCATCACAACCCCAGTCCAAATGATCTTGGAGTGATGTCCCATGATGTTTGTGTGTTTTAATCAATGTTGGTGTTTAAAAGAGTTTTGATGGCATTGAAGGAGATACAACATTGGCAGGAATGGACACAATGTCCTTCACTTGTCCGTTATTTTGTCAAATGGGGAATGAGACAGGTGGAACAAACTCAGAGAGGATAATAAGTTACAGGTGGTTTGATTTTACTCGATAAGTGTTTTACCGAAGCCAGAAGAGACCATGTAGGGCACGTATATCTTCCCATCTCCAGCCATGGGCCAGATCTGCACGTCCCTCTGTCCACGGCTCACAGCAATGTCTCCGAACTCGAGTTCATATGGTTTGGGGGTTGGGGGATCTGGGAGGTGTGGCCAAGAGAAGGGAGGTGGAAGGTGGTGGGTAGGGGGAAGTGGGGGTCAGGGAAGGGGTGTGGGTAAGAGAGGGAGATGGGGTAAAGGAAGGAGGAAATGGAGGTAAATGATGGTAAGTGAGGGGGAGGTGGGGTAAGAAATTGACGACGAAAAGGTTTAGGTTTCACTGGTTAAATTAAATATGAAGAAGAATATGGAATCAGGATGAATGATATGATAAATCATTCAAACCTTGTTCCCAAAACCTGGGAATATAAACAAACGAATTAGTTTATAATTTGATTAAAATGTTGTTTCACATTAAATATTTATTTTATGAAGAATAATTTGTGACAAAAAACACAAAAAATATGAGGTAAGTGAAGATAAAGACTCGTTATCAGACTCACCTGGTTCCTTCTTTGGTCCATCGATACCAAGAGTCTCCTTTACCTGTAAATGAATGAACCTCAGATCATGATTTGTAAAAAGTGAATGAAAATTATCGATTTAGTAAAAATAGAAACGGTTTCCTTGTTCAGGTCCATGATACATGAGTCGTATTTATTTGGTGACGTCACATTGTAAGAGGTTCACAAGACGATCACAACAATGGGATAATCGATCAGTGTGATAAATTAAATAATATTGTTGTGGTTGTGGGGGTAGATGGAGGAATTTCATAGGAAAGTTAGGATTGAATCGAATTGTTTGGTCCGTGGACATGTTGGAGACATCTTGAGATAAATTAAGTGGGGAAACTGTGAGTTTCAGAAGTTACGTGTCACAACATGGGGGGGGAGGGGTGGTGCGGTGTTAATTAAATAAGGATTAAGGACAATTTTCCCCAGTATGTGATTGCCCCCTGTGACCGATTCCTATTTACAAGCCAACCATGAAGGAGTTGCATTTTTATACCAACAACAACCATAACCACAAGCAAGCCAGGTGTGCCGAGCAGGCAGAGGTCAAACCTTTCCGGGTTTCGTGCCAGCAAGAGCAAGCCATACCCCGGAGGTGGATGGTTGTTTGGTGTGAGGTTGAAGAGAGATCGGGAGCGAACACACAAGTTCAGTGTGAGGGACACACGAGTTCGGTGTGAGGGACGCACGCAGTCGAGAGGAACGTGACTGGGATGGAGGATCTCGCTTTGCTCTCCTCTCAGCATGACGAAATGGCTTTCCTTCGACGCATGAGGAAGACAGTGCGATTCTCATGTTCGTGTGAAGGTGAATTGGCTCACGTGATGGAGCAAGATGCTGGCCATTGGCTCTTGGTTGGGTTGTGAGAGACCGACCTCAAAGTCTAGAGTATATCACCCAATAGACGGCGCCATTCTGCCTCACAAATATCGCCTCACAAATTGCCTGACATACGTTTCCCGCTCCGAGAGAGTGGCTTGGCACCAGTTTTTGGTACGTCTACACATGCAGGACGAAGCGCCTCAATTCGAAGTTTCATAAAGACCATCTATGGACCAAGCTAAGTGCCAGAATAAAGCGAGGATTTGCTTTACCTTCGTTTCCCCTCGTCTGTATTTAAGTCCATGTGTGGAGGTGCCTCGACTTAAGTTTAATTTACTTCACGTTATTCTGACTACATTTTTGAATTATCCTTGTAAATATTTATATGATCATTAAATCCCCACATTTATTTTAAGTTGCTGTGTCCGTGTATTTGTCGTGCGGTTCGACTTTCAACCCCCCTGTGCATACATATGTGCCCCTGTCGCTCCGCCAGTGCTGCGCCCTGCCCCTCACACGAGCGTTGTAATCTCGGAGGACCAACGTGTCCGCCTCCACGGGAGAACTGCTGGGCTATCCGGGCTGGCTGGGGTTAAGTGCCCTCCACTACAATTTGTGTCGAGGGATGAACCTTAACTGCCAGACCTGCGACAATATTATTACGATGTTCATCATATTATTGTTATATTTCAATAACACTACCGAGAGACCAATATGGGGAAAGCAGGAAAAGGGAGTAAGGAAGGGGTGAAGGGTGAAAGAGGGGAGGGGGTTTAAGATGGATATAATGGGGTAAAAGGTGAATGCGGTAAGGGTGGGTATAATGGCGTAAGAGGTAAGTGGGGGTTATGGTTGGTATAATGGGGTAAGAGGTGAGTGTGGGTACCATAGGGTAAGAAGTGAGTGTGAGTTTAGGGAGGGTATAATGGGGAAAGAGATGAGTGGGGGTGAGGAAGTGTATAACGGGGTAAGAGACGAATGTGGGTTATGGTCGGTATAATGGGGTAAGAGGTGAGTGGGGGTGAGGATGGGTATAACGGGGTAAGAGGTGAATGTGGGTTATGGTCGGTATAATGGGGTAAGAAGTGAGTGGGGGTTATAGTGAGGAAAATGGGGAAAGAGGTGGGTGGGGGTTATGGTCGGCATAATGTGGTAAGAGGTGAGTGGGGGTGAGGATGGGTATAACGGGGTAAGAGGTGAATGTGGGTTATGGTCGGTATAATGGGGTAAGAGGTGAGTGGGGGTTATGGTCAGGAAAATGGGGAAAGAGGGGAGTGGGGGTTATGGTCGGTATAATGTGGTAAGAGGTGAGTTCAAGTAACGGTGGGTATAATGGGGTAAGAGGTGAGTGTGGGTAAGGGTGGGTCTAATGGGGAAGGAGGTGAGTTGGGGTCATGTCGGGCAAGAGGCGAGTGGGCTAGGGTGTCTTTTATGGGGTAAGAGTGGATATAATGGGGTTAGAGGTCAGTGTTGGTTATGGCGGGTATAATAGGGTAAGAGGTGAGTGGAGGTTATAGTGGGTATAATGGGGTAAGAGGTGAGTGGGGGTAAGGGTTGGTATAATGGGGTAAGAGGTGAGTGGGGGTTATGGGTCAGTATAATGGGGTAAGAGGTGAGTGGAGTTTATGGTCGGTATAATGGGGTCAGAGGTAAGTGCGGGTAAGAGTGGGTATAATGGGGTAAAAGGTGAGTGTGGGTAAGGGTGGGTATAATGGGGTAAGACCGTAAGAGGTGAGTGGGGGTGAGGGTGGGAAAAATGGGGTAAGAGATGAGTGGGGTTTATGGTTGGTATAATGGGGCAAGAGGTGAGTGCGGGTAAAGGTGGGTATAATGGGGCAAGAGGTGAGTGCAGGTAATTGTGGGTAAAATATGGAAAGAGATGAGTGTGGGTGAGGATGGGTATAATGTGGAAAGAGGTGAGTGTGGGTGAGGGTGGGTATCATGGGGACAGAGGTGAGTTGGGGTTAGGGTGTGTTTTATGGGATAAGAGTGGGTATAATGGGGTAAGAGGTGAGTGTGGGTTATGATGGGTATAATGGGGTAAGAGGTGAGTGTGGGTGAGGGTGGGTATAATGGGGTGAGAGGCGAGTGTGGGTTATGTTGGGTATAATGGGGTGAGAGGTGAGTGTGGGTTATGTTGGGTATAATGGGGTAAGAGGTGAGTGGGGTTAGGGTGTGTTTTATGGGGTAAAGTTTATACTCTGTATTGAATCATTGACACGTGATCTTTACCTCGGTCTCAACGTTCTTTAAGGCTTCGTCGATGGGAATCGCTGATGCTTCAAGAATCTGATACAGAGAATGAGCCACAACGTTAATCCTTCTCTTTAATCATTCAGTGTCAATAAATGAATTTATATAAAATTAAAATTTACACCAATCGATCAATCAGGGACATGTTAGACTTTAGAAGAAGGGAAAGTTTACACAAAATAGGAAATACAAACAAACAACAGGAAAACAATAAAAAGAAAAGATAATTAAATAATTTTGTGAAATCCTCAGAGATTAATATTTCATTCATTTTATATTCGTCTCGAGACTGTTGATGGGATTTTTATAAAATAACTTCCTCAACCTTGAATGGGTGTGTGGTACAGGTAAATCAAACTCACACTGCTCCATGTGGTACAAGTAAATTAAACTCACACTGCTCCACGTGGTACAGGTAAATTAAACTCATCGTTCTCCATCAGAATATGATTTACCTGTTTACCTGTTGTACAGGTAAATCACATTCTCCTTCCTGTGATGCGTGTAGTACAGGTAAATCAGACTCACCTTGCTCCGTATGATGCAGGTAAATCAGACTCACCTTGCTCCGTGTGGTACAGGCGGCTGATATCAGGGCCAGTGTTTCCGTGAGTCCTTGTGTTGAGTACAAGATGTTCTCCAGTGGGACGTACCCTTTATAAGCCTTCTTGTTGAGGGTTCGAATCAGCACAGAAATGGCTTCTGCAGACAAAGAATGAAACAGATAATCACTCTGTATCATCACGTGATGTAAACACGAATAAGGTGCCGATTGAACATGTGATGGGTAAACTACAATGATGAAGATGATAATGTTTAATCGTTAACTTTGATGTAGTACAACAAGATACCTGTTACTAAGGCTTAGGTCACATTTGCCACGGCGGCCGTGGGGTCTCCAAAATCTACGGCCACTAGCAATTATAAGTCGGCCGCAGTATTTCCACAGTCACACAATGCAGCAGTCACATATGTTTTTATTTTTCGGGTCGCCGCACGGCGTATTTATAAATTGTGGAGACCGAAAACGTGGGGGTGCCGTACGGTCTTTGATTTGATGTCACACGGTGACCTTAGGGCGTTCCTGTGGCGGCCATAGAATTTTCAAGGCAGACGCAAGGTGCCCGCAGGGGGACCGCAGGGGGGGACCGCAGGGGGGTCCTAAGGCGAAGGTGCGGCCAGACGGACGGTAACGAGTGAGTTCTTTTTTTTCTTTTCTTTTTAACAGTTCTTTTGTTTCGGCTTGTCGAATTGCTACGGCAAACGTAGAAATGAAAAAAGTTATAATTCCGCGCTATAATTCCACGGCGACCTTACGACCTGTAAAATATAGCCATACGGCGTAGGGCCACCCTAAGGCCACCGCAGAAACTCTGCAGCCACCGCACATTTCTGTCAATTCAGAGGGCGTACGGCCGCCATATCCTCGCCGTAGAGCAAATGTGACTAAGGCCTAACCACACTGGCCACGAGTGAGGACGATTGTTGCATGAGTTTTATACGAAGTGGACATGTATGTTACGTGGAGTGGACATGTATGTTATATAAGTGTTATATTCCGTGGAAAAGTATGTTATATGCAAGTGCAGATGTGTGTTATGTGAGTGAAGATGTATGTTGTGTGAGAGTTACATGGAGTGGAAAAGTATGTTTTGTGAGTGTAGATGTGTGTTGTGTGAGTGTAGATGTATGTTATGTGAGTGGAGATGTATGTCATGTGAGTGAAGATGTGTGTTATGTGAGTGGAGATGTATGTTATGTGAGTGAAGATGTATGTTGTGTGAGTGAAGATGTGTGTTATATGAGTGGAGATGTATGTTATGTGAGTGAAGATGTATGTTGTGTGAGAGTTATATGGAGTGGAAAAGTATGTTTTGTGAGTGAAGATGTGTGTTGTGTGGGTGAAGATGTGTGTTATATGAGTGGAGATGTATGTTATGTGAGTGAAGATGTCTGTTATATGAGTGAAGATGTATGTTATATGAGTGTTGTGAGTGAAGATGTATGTTATGTGAGTGAAGATGTATGTTATGTGAGTGAAGATGTGTGTTTTGTGAGAGTTATATGGAGTGGAAATGTATGTTTTGTGAGTGAAGATGTGTGTTGTGTGAGTGAAGATGTATGTTACATGAGTGGAGAAGTATGTTGTGTGAGTGAAGATGTGTGTTATATGAGTGGAGATGTATGTTATGTGAGTGAAGATGTGTGTTATATGAGTGGAGATGTATGTTATGTGAGTGAAGATGTATGTTATGTGAGTGAAGATGTATGTTGTGTGAGAGTTATATGGAGTGGAAAAGTATGTTTTGTGAGTGAAGATGTGTGTTGTGTGAGTGAAGATGTATGTTACATGAGTGGAGAAGTATGTTGTGTGAGTGTAGATGTGTGTTGTGTGAGAGTTATATGTAGTGGAAATGTATGTTGTGTGAGTGTAGATGTATGTTATGTGAGAGTTATATGGAGTGGAAATGTATGTTTTGTGAGTGAAGATGTGTGTTAAATGAGTGTTATATGTGTGCGTACAGATACAGTGCCGACTCCCAATAATGCCACATTTCGATGAATTATGTAAAAACTATTTCTCCAAATGAACTTTTTATGAATAACTGAAGAGATCAAACTAAACACTGTTATATTTGAAGGAGTTTACATGTCAGGAAAACCTGTAAAAAAACATGTACAAATCAAAATTCACTGGTTGTAAAAGTATTCATCCCCTGAG
Source organism: Eptatretus burgeri (assembly GCF_056783735.1). NCBI lineage: Eukaryota > Metazoa > Chordata > Myxini > Myxiniformes > Myxinidae > Eptatretus > Eptatretus burgeri. Next base: position 2,385 of record NW_028222883.1, on the reverse strand, counting down.
GTCAGTACTTGGTGGAAATATCTTTTAAAAGCAAAGACTGTACTTTGTGGAATACTATGAGTATTTGTGTGAAGGTCTCCACCAGCTTTACACAGTGAGATGATGAAATATTTACCCATTCTTCACGTGGAAATTGTTCTCGTTCTGCCAAGTTTGATGGGGATCGTCGATGGACTGCAATCTTCATGTCTCACCATAAATGTTCAATTGGGTTTAAGTCAGGACTTGTCTGGGCCACTCAAGAACATTTATTTTATTCTTATTCAGCCACTCCAGTGTGGCTTTAGTTTTGTTCTTCGGATCATTGTTCTGCTGAAATGTGAATCTCCTACCCAGTTTCAGATTCATGGCTGACTCAAGCAGGTCTTCATCAAGGATTCTCCTGAACTTTACACCTTTCATTGTTCCTTCGATCCTGACAACCTTTCCAGTCCCTGCTGATGAAAACCAACCACACAACATGATACTGCCACCACCATGCTTCACAGTGGGGATGGTGTTGACTGGGTGATGTGCAGTACGAGGCTTGTGTCAGACGTAACGCTTTGAATTTAGACCAAAAAGATTCAAGTTTTGCCTCGTCTAACAACAAATCGTTTCTCCACATACCTGCAAGTATCATTAAGATGGTTTTTCACAAACTCCATACAAGCTTTTAGAGGAGTCTTTTCTCAGTAATGGGTCCATTGAGGCCAGTTTTGTGAAGGGAACGGGATATTGTTGATTTCTGAACACTGACCCCCATCTCAAACATAGAGCCTTGCAGATCTTTCAAAGTCATCATTGGATTTACAGTGATATCCCTAACCCGTTTCCTGCTTGCCTGACTGCCGACTTTGTGTGGGTGACCTGATCTGGGTGGAGTCGAGGTGGTATGATACATCTTCCACCTCTTAATGATGGATCTGACCGTACTCAAAGGGATAATGAGTGATTTTGAAATATTTTGATAACCCTCCCCTTCACGGTGAGTCTCAACAACTTTATGTCTGACTTCTTTGGAAACCTCCTTGGTCTTCATGCTTGCCTTGTTGGTTGACCAACTGAGTTTCACCATAAAACTCCGCACATAAGTGGGGGAGTTTATGTTTTTTACGTTAAACCACTGATTACATACAGGTGAAGCATATTACACCTATTTTGTGACCTTTCAAACAAATAATTTACTCCTGAAGTGATTTAGGGTGAGTTGGACAAAGGGTTTAAATACTTTTGTAACTGAGAATCATCTGATTACTTCCGCAACCGAAGGTGGACAGAGGTTATGTTTTTACCCCTGTCTGCTTGTTTGTTACTTGATAAAAAAAATTTGCCAAGAATGTTGGTCTGTCGCGTTTGGGTCATTCTGTGTCAAATCAGCCAAAAAATGAAATTCTGCGGTGACCCCCTCAGATTTTCCTGAAAAAAAATTATCAAAGCTACCTTAACATATATGAGGAAGGTTTGCCAAGTTATAGCTCAAAATTCCAAGTAGTGTCCGAGATATGGCCCTACAAACACCCTCGGGGTGTTTCAATTCTGGCAGTCGCGAGTTGCAGATTTGTATCTGAAGCATTTTTTGAGGGCTCTAAATTCCAGAGTTTTACAAACAGAGTTCTGAAAATTCACACAAATGCTGTCTATTAGTGAGGCTTTCTGAATCTGACATAAAAAAATGTTCTACTTAAAATACTTTTTAAGATAAGTACTCTCAAAAGTCATGATTTGTAACATGCAGTCAAAAAAATTTGAGTTTTCAAATTGCTGCCAACAGTCAGTTTATTAATCATGAAGAATTTTGTTGCCCAATTTACATAATCTGGTGACTGGATCATTCACACAAGAAAACTGAAACCTTTTGGAGCAATATCTTAGGTGCTATAGGTGTCTGAACTTTGCTCCAGACTCAACGACACAAATTTACCCCGGGTTTACCCCAAGTGTTCACCATGTTGACAGTTACACAGCTCTTTTAAATTTCTTTCACTTAAAGACACATCCATCGGCAAACTGTGGTAGAAAATTCAAGAGTTGTTCTCAATCCCTTCTATTTTTAAACGATTTTTATAAAGGCCCATTATTTAAAAAAAACATGTTTGATGAAAGATGTAGAATAAAAGCAATAGGTGTGCTTTTGAAGTGGAAGCCATGTCAAGAATTCCTAAGCTGACACCACAATGAGCATGCAGTAGTGTTTCATGGTCAGAATAATCTTGTGGTTTATTTACTTTGGCTCAAAAATGTATTTTTCCAATTGAAAATGAGATGCTAAAGTTATCTCAATCATGAAAAAAGGCACAATGTACAATGGTGCATTTTGTATCAAATAAAAGTAATAAATATTTATAACATTATTAATCTCATTAAATTTGCACATAAACATCAAATTTATACCAAGTAAATACT